>NC_089589.1:80476521-80776521 GCF_019320115.1 Miscanthus floridulus
GTGAAAAGTGGTCAAGCATCAGATTTGATATTTTTCCTAGCATCCATAAGGTACTAGGATGCTCCCCCACAAAGTTTCATGGTCTAGGATTCCTAGATAATTTAACAAAAATTCACACAAGTATTAATCAAAGATAAAAGAAAAATCTATAACTCAAAAACCCTACATGCAATGACTCTCAATTTTTTAACCATAGCTTCTACTAAGCAAGAATAGCTTACCCACAAAATTTCATAATTTTTTGGATCACAGAACTCACGATATAATTTTAAACATTTTGCATGCATTTAAAACACATTTCAAGTTCCTATTTAATTCATCCAAAATTCTACATCATGTGCTCATGTCATATTTTATTAAAATACTAGACTTCACTGTGATTCTAACCAAAATTAGAATCACTCCATTTGGATCTACCATTTGGAGATACAACATTCACAAAATAGCATTCAAAACTACAATTTTGAACTATCCTACAGCTAAACGGTCACCTGACGCGTGGGACCCCCCGCGTGTCACCGGGCCCGCTGGTCAGCGACACAGAACAGGGGACGGCACGTGACGGTGCGGTGGTGGTCTAGCTCGCCGACGGCGAGGACTTCCGGCGACACCGAGGACCCCTACGTGATCTCCGTGATGAGGTGAAGTCGATTGGTGCTACCCCTGGCAAGACTCAAGTTCATCGGAGACGCTCATCGCCGGTGAAGGCGGCCACGGTATAGCTCCGGCATGAGGCGCCGATGACGGAGAGCCCTTGCTGCCTCATCCGAGCTCAGTATGAGCTCCACGAGGTCACTAACGGTGCTACGATGGAGCTAACACACACGCTAGCGAGGCACGGGGTGGTCGGAGGCGAGCTGGCCACGTGAGGTCACCGACGGCGACCATGGCACGGCGGTGCACGGCCGTGGTTCCGGCTCGGTCAGACCGGCATTGTGTCAGTACATCTTCACTAGAGCAACTACACTGATGGAGAAGACGAGACGAAAGCTAGGGAAGGACGAGAGGATCTTGGTGTGGTTGTGCCGCGGCGAGCTCTGCTCCGGCGAGCCGGCCCATGGAGACGGCGACAGAAAACAGCCCCTGGCCCTCACCTAAGGCATGATGGCTCGGCTAGGCGGTCGACGAGTTAAGGAGGACACGGCAGAGCTATGGTCCACGAGCTGTGGGTTCGCGTTTTGTTTCGGCGGCGATGTGAGCTAGGCGATGGCGGAGCTACTACTCGGAAACATGGTGGAGCGGCGGTGCCTCGGTTTGCGGTGCGTGGTGGAGGCGAAGGAAATGAAATTGAACTGGCGAGCTGAAAGGCATGCAGGGCATGGCTTTTGCTGGTAGAGCGGGCAGCGGCGTCAGGCCAGCCACAACGCGTGGCCTTGCGTGGTCAGGCGGCCGATGACGCACGGCGCCATGCGGCCATCAAGTTCTGAACCGGCCAGTGCACTTTAGCTCGTTTCAGAGTTCCCTCGACGCCTGACAACGATATTTGATGGTGCTTGATCTCTTAAACCGTGATGATCAGTGAAAACCATATACATGAAGTTGTAAAGCTATGTAGCTGGCTACAACAATGCTTCAGAAATCACCAGCTAAAACTCAAAGGATCACGAGTTTATCAAGCCAAAGTCCAGCTCGATCAAACTGACATTGCATTTAGGATAGAAATTTTCTAAGTGTTGAATCCAGCCCTCAACCCTGACTGTGTGAGCCCTTTTTGAGCATGTTGTGCTCATCTTTACATGACTTAGGCTTCTAAACAAAGTTTGTTCCTTATAAACATTTACTACAACTTTGCTTTAGATTGCTTAGACATGGAAACACTCTAGCTACACTTTTTAATGAGTCAACAAAAGAGTTTAGGAGTCAAACAGTCAAACACTATTTTGAAATCATAATTAGAAGGGACCCATGATCAATATGAAATGTTCCAACATAACATTCTAGGTGTCACTAAGTTTGTTCAAGAGAATTATTAGCCACACCACAACACACCTTAGTCACACACAAGAATCAAGCATTGTATGTACTGGAACAATGAAAAACACTGAAATGTTACATTTGTTCATAGTCATGTTTGCACATGTTTCATGATCTTGTTGCTGTTACTAACTAGCTTTGTTTCACTAAGTGAGTTGCAACATGTTGCACTTAAGTGTTGCCACTATTCATTTCATAAAAGAAACAACACACATGAATATGCAACATGTTGCAATGTTTTGAAATCATGTTTCATGTGATATAAGCTTATGATGGATGAATGATGCACATGTTCATGAATATACAAGTGCAATGTGAATCCAAACACCAGGGGTGTTACAATTTGTACCCTAGTAAGAATATACATGGAATCAAGCTTTATGAGGATACATTAGCATTTTTACTCTTGTTTTTGCATTCTTGCTCTTTATGACCCACTTGCTTGCAACTATTGCAAAACGACCATTGTTCTTCACAAAACTAGTCTTGTAAGGAGCAAAGGCCGCTTTGCCTTCTTGGGGTTAGCCCATCCCCTCTTTGTAGAAGAGAAGCTCTTGCTACCCAGCACATAACAGCGTCCTCACCACACATAAGCTTTAGCTAAGGTTGAGTGAGCTTCTTAACCTCCTTCTTAAGGGTTCTCATTCCTCAACCACTAGTAGTGAGGTGTCACAAGTGAGACCATCACTACTAGATGAGGTATTGGAAGTGCTACAAGAAGGGTTAGTAGTGGGAGCAACAATGATAGGCATAGATAGTGATTCATCATTATATCACAAGTTAAACCTACATTGCAAGTTTCAACATGCTTCTTTTTATTTTGGTCATCAAGCAAAGATGAATGAGCCTTTTCAAGCTTTTTGTGAGCCTTGCCAAGCTTCTCATGGGCTTCCTCTAGCCTCTTATGAGATGCATTGAGCTCATCAAAGGCTTGCTTAAGGTCTTTTAGTTCCTTACACAAGCTTTTGCATTCCTTCTCTTGATGTCAAAGTGTTCTCTACTGCATCCTCTAGCATGTCAATAGTTCATCTTTAGTGGGTTCATCATTATCACTATCACTATCATTTTAATTTTCATGTTCATTTTCATCATCATGTTCTTCATCACTTTCATTATCACAATTGTACCTTAGTGGCCTTAGCCATGAAGCATGATGAAGATTCAAAAGAGAAGGCTTCTCATTATAGCAATGCTTGCAAGAACCTTCTTCTTGGTGGTCTTGTGATCATCACTCATCATCATCATCATCACTTGAGGAAGCATCACTATCCCAAGTAACTACATATGAAACCACCCTTCTTTTTCTTGAAGGCCATCTTGTCCTTCTTCTCTTTCTTTTCCTTCTTGTCCTTCTTCTTGTTCTTCTTGTTGTCATCATCATTATCGCTATTGTATGGGCATTGAGCAACAAGATGATCTTTGCTTCCACACTTGAAGCACCTTCTTGACTCTTCTTTGTTCTTGGATGAAGACTTCTTCCTTCTAGCATGGTAGCCCTTCTTCATCATGAACTTGCCAAATCTCTTAACAATAGAGCCATCTTCTCATCATCATCATCATCCCAAGATTCATCTTTTTCACTTGATGTTTCTTGCTTAGCTTTGCCCTTGGATGATGTGGCCTTGAATGCCACACTCTTCTTCTTCTCATCTTTCTTCTCCTTCTTTCTTCCTTCTCATCTTCATCTCTATATGTATCACCGGTCATGATGTCTCCCAACACTTGGTTTGGTGTCATGGTGTCCAAACCACTCCTTACTAGAATAGTGGACCAATGTGCCAAATCTTAAAGGTAAGCATCTCAAGAACTTGTGGGAGAAGTCCTTATCCTTCACCTCTTCTCCAAGTGCTTTGAGATCATTGATAAGCACTTGAAGCCTATGAAACATCTCTGGCACACTCTCATCCTCCTTCATCTTGAAGCTTGCAAACTTCTCCTTGAGAATGTAAGCCTTTGCACCCTTCACGGCTTGAGTACCCTCGAATGATTCTTCCAACTTCTTCCATGTCTCATGAGCCATCTCGATATTCTTGATTTGCTCAAATGTTCTTTCATCAATTGCATCATGAATAGCACTTAGAGCAATGTCATTGTTTTGGAGAAGCACTTCTTCGGCCGCGGTGGGATTCTCTGGATCTTTAATCTCAATTTTGGTTTCTACCACCTTCCACACTCTTCTATTGATTGACTTGATATGTGTGGTCATCTTTGACTTCCAATATGGATAATTTGATCCATCAAATTGGGATGGCTTCTTGGTTGTTATTGATTTGAGCCATTTTTACACCGAAGGTTGTTAAGCCTCAAATCACGGTGACCTCGGCTCCGATACCACTTGAAAGGTCCCTAATGGCTAGAGGGGGGGTGAATAGCCTAATAAAATTTCTACAACAATACTTAACAAAATGGTTAGAACATTATGAGGCGAAGCAAGTGTTGCGCTAGCCTACTCAAAAAGCAAGCCACCTACCACAATTCTAGTTTAGATAGTATCGATTCACACAATAGCTAAGATACTACTCTATGTTAGTGTGCTCTCAAAGGCTAACTAAAGAGCCACACCAACCAAGCAAGCAAGCTCTCACAACTAGGTACACTAAAGAACTTGACAACTAGTTTGCGGTAATGTAATGAGAGTGATCAAGAAGGTTATACCGCCATGTAGATGATGGAACCAATCAATCACAAGGATGAATAACAATGAAGACCAATCACCTCAGAATCAATGATGAAGACAATGATTTTTTTACCGAGGTTCACTTGCCTGATGGCAAGCTAGTCCTCGTTGTGGTGATTCACTCACTTGGAGGTTTCACGTGCTAATTGGCATCACACGTAAACCCCTCACTAGGGTGCCACACAACCAACACAAGATTGAGGATCACACAAGCCACAAGCAAATCCCTAGAGTACCTTTGGCTCTCCGCCGGGGAAAGGTCAAGAACCCCTCACAATCACCATGATCGGAGCCGGAGACAATTCACCACCCTCCGCTCAACGATCCTCGCTGCTCCAAGCCGTCTAGGTGGCGGCAACCACCAAGAGTAACAAGCGATATCCGCAGCGAAACACGAACACCAAGTGCCTCTAGATGCAATCACTCAAGGCAATGAACTTGGATTCACTCCCAATCTCACAAAGATGATGAATCAATGATGAGATGAGTGGGAGAGCTTTGGCTAAGCTCACAAGGTTGCTATGTCAATGAAAATGGCCAAGATGTGAGCTACACAGCCAGCCATTGGGGCTTAAATAGAAGCCCCCACGAAATAGAGCCATTATACCCCTTCACTGGGCATAACGCGGGCTGATCAGACGCTCCGGTCAGTTTGACCGGACACTGAGCCCCAGCGTCGGTCGCTCGCAGTCAGCCACGTGTCTTGACTTCAACGGTCATCAGTCTTGACCGGACACTGCGTTTTGAGTTGACCGGATGCTGAACCACCAGCGTCCGGTCATTTTACAGTAAGGTTCCAAAAACCAACTTTTGCTGACCGGATGCGTCCGGTCATGCTCGACCGGACCCTTCCAGCGTCCGGTCACACTGTAACTTCTTACTGTGCTGACCGACAACACGACCGGATGTAGCTCTTCAGCGTCTGGTCGCTTAGCGACCCAGCGTCCAGTTAGTGACCGACGCCAGCATCTTTGCGACCAACTCTATTTTACCTCTAACTTCTTTACCCTTGCTTCAAATTTGCCAACCACTAAGCGTATCACCTTGTGCACATGTGTTAGCATATTTTCACAAACATTTTCAAGGGTGTTAGCATTCCACTAGATCCTAAATGCATATGCAAAGAGTTAGAGCATCTAGTGGCACTTTGATAACCGCATTCCGACATGAGTTTCACCCCCTCTTAATAGTATGACTATCAAACCTAAATGTGATCACACTCTCTAAGTGTCTTGATCACCAAAACAAAATAGCTCCTATGGTTTATACCTTTGCCTTGAGCTTTTTGTTTTTTCTCTTTCTTCTTTCCAAGTCCAAGCACTTGATCATTACAATGGCATCATCATTGTCATGCTATGATCTTCGTTTGCTTCACCACTTGGAGTGTGCTACCTATCTCATGATCACTTGATAAACTAGGTTAGCACTTAGGGTTCATCAATTCACCAAAATCAAACTAGAGCTTTAGATAGTTGGAGGCGCACGACATTGTGAGCACTTGACGCGACGCGAGAGCGTCTGGTCGTGTCTGCACGCGTCCGGTCATCACTTAGGCTCTGGCGTGGCTGGTTTCGACCGTTAGAGATCGGTGATTGTGCTTTAAATGGGGAACACATGGATGCCATCCGTTGACCGGACGTTGGGGGCCATGCGTTCGATCACGATGACCAGTGCTCTCGGTCGCCCCGAGTTGGGCTACTCTGTGTGCCCAATGGCTCTTTTCATGGGGGCTCTCTATTTAAGCCCCTTGGCCAGCTCAAGCTCACTCTCTTAGCCATTTGCATTGACATAGCAACCTTGTGATCTTGCCAAAGTCCTCCCACTCATCTCCATCATTGATTCATCATCTTTGTGAGATTGGGAGTGAATCCAAGTACATTGCTTGAGTGATTGCATCTAGAGGCACTTGATGTTCGTGTTTCGCTGGGGGTTTGCTTGTTTCTCTTGGTGGTTGCGGCCACCTAGACGGCTTGGTGTAGCGAAGATCATCAAGCGGAGGAAGATGATTGTCTCCGGCTCCGATCATGGTGATTGTGAGGGTTTCTTGACCTTTCCCTGATGGAGAGCCAAAAGGTACTCTAGTTGATTGCTCATGGCTTGTGTGATCCTCATCTTGTGTTGGTTGTGCGGCACTCGGTTGCGGGTTTGGCGTGTGATGCCAATTAGCGCGTGAACCTCTAAGTGAGTGAATTGCCACAATGAGGACTAGCTTGCCGGCAAGCAAGTGAACCTCGGTAAAAATTCTTGTGTCACCTTGTCCCGAGGATTTCATTGGCTATCTTGTGATTGATTGATTGGCTTCATCTTGTGATTGGCTCATACCTCGACACATAGGTATAATCATCGCCATCCTCTCTTGTATTTACATTTCTAGTGTTGCTTCACTCTTTAGTGTAGTTAGTCTTGAGAGCAAGCTTGTGTTGGGTCTAGTGGTTAGTGAGGCTCTTAAGTTAGTCTTTGAGAGCTCACTAACTTAGTGTAGTGACATAGCCTTGGTGTGCATAGAGATTATAGATACTAGAATTGTGGTAGGTGGCTTGCATTTTTAGTAGGCTAGCGCAACATTCGCTTCGCCATATATTTGTCTAACCGGTTTTATTTAATGTTGTTGTAGAAATTTTTATAGGCTATTCACCCACCCTCTAGCCATTAGGACCTTTCACATGTGTAATCAACTAGAGTTGTCTTTTGCCCTCCACCGGAGAAGGCACAAGAACCCCTCACAATCACAATGATCGGAGCCAAAGACAATCACCTTCCTCCGCTCGACAACACACCAATCACTGGACCGTCTAGGTGTCGGCAAACACCAAGAGTAACAAGATCTCCACCAGCCCAAATTGCCCAACTAGTGCCACAAGATGCTAGAACACTAAGCAATGTACTAGAGGCTCTCCAATCTCACTCAAGATGATGAAATCAAGTGTGCAAGTGAGTGGAGTGGTGTAGCTTGCTCACAATATGAAATCTCAGCACTTTGGGGTTCCAAGAGAGTGGCCATGGCCGATCAAGGGGGCTATTTATAAGCCCCACCTCGAAATAGAGCCATTACCCCTTGGAGCTAGTTTCTACGAGGGCACCAGACATGGCGGTGTCCCTCCCAACGGTCACTTTCCAACGGGTCGTTGGTCACCGGACAGGGGTGGCGATGACCACTCGGCCAGCCCCCCGAAAACCCAAGTCTCTGGGAAAAAATGGCGGTGCACCGCCCTCCCCATGGCGGTGACCACCCCGGTTTACCCCACTCTTTGGATAAAGCGGCGGTGGCACCGCCCCACCAGTGGCGGTGACCAGGCGGTGCACCGCCCTCGCCGTGGCGGTGTACATCGGACACGCCGGTGCCACCTCCTTCTCTACTGCTCTCGGTCGGGGTCAGGTGGGCACCACCCTAGGGGTGGCGATGCTAGCCCAAACACCTCCCTCTCAGCCTGGCTCAGTTGGTCACCGTCATAGGAGTGGCAGTGCACCGAGCATGGGGTGGCGGTGCCCCCAGGGCAGCACCCCGAGCCATGTTTCGCCTTCTTTTCGTCACCTCTTTTTCACCCTCTTTGCAAATGTGCTAACACTCCCAGTGTTTCACCATCACGTGCAAGTGTGTTAGCATTTTCACAATCATTTTTCAAAGGTTAATCACTTTCTCACCGATTGTGCACTAGGCCTAAAATGCATATGCAAGTTTTCCAACACCTAGTGGCACTAGATGATCGAGTTGTCCGATAAGGGCTCCTCTCTTAATAATACAACCATATATCCTAAATATGATCACACTCTCTATAGTGTCTTGATTATCGAAAACAAAATGGCCCTATTGATATCACCTTTGCCTTGAGCCTATTTTGTTTTTCTCTTTCTTCTTTTTCCAAGTTCGGAGCTTGATCATCATCACATGTCCACACCACCACCATGGACTTCATTTTATGTGGCCATCTCCATCCATGAGTTCCACCTAGCTCCTTCACTTGGGTTGGACCAACCTATCTCAAATCCACACTTAGAGCATAGAGTTAGTCCGAATAGGTTTCATCAACTAACCAAAACCAAACCAGGGCTTTCAATTATAGGGTTGCCAATTCTGTGGGGATCGATTTCCATTTTTGGTACAACTAGCATCCGGACGTCCAGATGCGGGTGTCCGTCCGGACGCAGGTCACGCTAATAACCACGCACTGCTGCTTTGTTTTGCGCTGGGTTAAAGGGCAGTGCATGTAGGACGTCATGCGAGGCATGTAGAGCGACGGAGGCTCAACATTAATTGGATGAGGGAGAAATCGAGAAGAATTAACTAAGCGCTAATTACCTCCTTACGTGTATAGCCATTGCGCACATATGCAACATCCAGATCTACTTCCCAACATTTAGATGAAACACTTGCAACATACATATGAAATAGATGAAATATTTAGAACATACACTTTGCAACATACGTGTATATATAGCCATTGCACACATATGCAACATTCAGATCTACTTTTGCAGTATGTAGATGAAACACTTGCAAAATACGTCTAAAACAGATGAAACATTTGGAACATACACTTGAAACATATAGCCATTGCAATATATGTAATATCCCGACCTACTTTTGCAACATACCTCTGAAACACCTGAGATACTGGAAACATACATTTGCAACATGCGCTTTCAGCGTAACATTTCCTTGCTACTTCGACGAATGGAGGCTCGTCGGCGCATGGAGGTCACCGATCGAGCTCGCCGGCAACACGGAGCTGGGCGGTGGCGCACAGAGGTTAGGGTGGAGGCGGCACGGGCAACAATGACGACGCAAAGAGCGGGTGGGCGTGGCAGCTATGGCGCAGAGGGTGGGTGTGGGCGCAGAGGTAGCAACGATGGCGTAGACGGCGGGTGAGGACAGCAGCGGTGGCACAGAGGGGGGGTGGGGGGGTGGGCCGGTAGCAATGACGCTAAGCGTGGGTGGAGGTAGCAGCGGCAGCACACAAAGGAGTGGAGGCCGAGCATCTCAGGACAGGGCGTCCGTCCGTCCAGCAGACACCCACACTTTGCTTTATAAGAGATATAAATTGCAACGTTTGTATTTTCATGTTGTAGCTGCTTGCACAATCTCTCCCTCACTCCCTGTATCGGTAATGTCTAGTGGCACCGCGCGACGGGAGGGAGGGTGTTGGTCGTACTGATGACAGGTGCACATCGTGTGACATGAATCATTCGATCATTATCAGCTAGAGAACTGTCGTCCGACGCGGTGCTCCGGATAGGAACGTCTCGGTTCTAGCATTACCGTGCCATTTTGGGTAGCCAAATCGCCCATGTCTTGGCTATCAGAGCAACAATATTTCTCATGTGCATGACGTGGTAGCACCACGTTGGATAATCTTGCACGCATTAATCATTGGCTTCCAGCCTTCAAATGACCATTCTTATTAAACCATAGTGTGCATTCATTATCCGTAGGAATTTTAATCTACAGATGAAGACTCATATTGAATATATTCTCACGTCATCTTCCGTTGGAATTTTAATCTACAGATGAAGACTCATATTGAATATATTCTCACATCATCTTTTTATGCTAAGTGGGTCCTTCATATCATCATACTCACAGTTGATCTAGATTTTCAGCATGATCACAAACTAAGTGGACCCAGGTGGAAGAGATAAGGAGAGGTGAAAGAAAAAATAAAAAATGACAAATGGGTCCCATCTATCGTCGGTGGCTCATCCCACTTTTGATGTGACAAAACAGAAAACGGATCGGTCCATCCCTCCTCGACAAAACAAAAAGTGATGTCATCCCATCCACGAAGAGAGACAGAGCCATCCAATTCCACCTTGATTCTGAACCAAACGCTACCTAAATATATATTTGTCCATGCATGGCAAAAACAGGACATGACCAAACACGCCTAGTATGCGGCATGCGGGCGATAGCGTGTAGAGGCGCTGCGACTGTGAGCAAGAGCAGCGGTAGCTAGGCTGCAAGAAGAGGCTATTTTTGTTGAAGCTGTCAAAATCTACCTATACCAGGCAACAGTTATATACGTTAGATTTTGGAGGTTTAGGCTTGGCATTGTTCTCTAATCTCTAGTACCAAAGGCTCCGAGCCTCCAACCAAACAGACCTGAAATTAGATGTGAGTCATATATGTTGGATTTTGGAGGTTTAGGCTTGGTATATCGTTCTCTAATCTATTGAGGGTATTCCATCGGTACAATGATTCAGAATTGAACATCGACATACTGAAAAAAAACACTATAATCTAAACCTACAGATAAGAATACATTAGCGTTGCAACGACTGAAAAAGATATAAATAGCACAACGAAGAACTACAATAAGAGCAAACGGATGTTGGCTCTATTTATCACTAGCACTAAATATTGGTATGCAGTAGAGGTTTTTACCTACGTGCCATTAAAAAAGATCGAAATGCCCTACGTGCCATTGAAATTTGAAAAAGTTGCTCAGTACCCTGATCCGAAGTTTCTTTTACCTGTGTGCCACTTCCGTCAATTTCGCAGTTGATTCTAACGGAGTTGGCTCCCGACTGGACTTGAAATTACTCTTTTGCCCATCACTCTTTCTGGTCAACAGCCAGCCACTTGTTCCATTCGTTCTCTGCTTCCCCCGTTCGTGCGCACGCACACGCGCAAACCCTAGGGAGCAACCAAGCGGAGCAAGCACGCGGGGGGCGCTCGCCGGCAGGCCGTCGGGCGCAGCAGAGGGCAGGGGTGGGACGGCCCGCGCCGGATTGGCGGCCGCGCGGGGGTGCTCGCCGGCCGGGGCGGCGGAGGAAGCAGGGCGGCGTTAGTTGGCAGAGTTTTGGGCGAAGTTTATGTGATGCTGACTTCCTCAGTTGGGTGAATCTGTGCTCGCATGTTGCTAGCTAATCGTCTGAGGATTGGCTGTTATTGCAATTTTCCGGAATTTCTCGATAAGGTTTCATTGCTGTCATGCAGACTGTAATTTTTCAGTTGGTAATTTTTTTAAAATACAACATCAGTGCCTTTTAGTAATCCTATGCGACTCTAACAAATGCTTATGAAAGTAGAAGCTGCAGCCACCGTTCACATTAGACAATTAAAGTGAGTAGCATGGGTTTAAATTTCAAGTACTCATCATGATGAATTGCTTGCACCACATGTCTTTTAATCAGCTAGGATAAGTTCTCTGTCTCTGTTCTATCATTGACTCACTTTTGCTATAATGGTCTTATTATGCCTGAAGTTCAAAGTGGATATTGTTGCTAATGCTAAAAGTTACTGTCTCTGCAAGTATGCTTTATCCTGTTGCTCAACCCAACATTGGTAAAACTATTGAATTGATAAATAGAATGTGTTTTATCTTCTGTATCTTGTTTAACAAATGTCTCATGTTGTCCATATCCACAGTTGATACAACTCCGCATACACCCTTCCTTCCTTACCATGTCTTTTGCACTGAATTGAGCTTTTCTCCCCTTTGCACAGTTGCTAGAGCTGAATCGGAGGAAGATGCTGCTGCAGCTGAGGTTGTTGAAGGGGCTGATCTAGGTATTGTGGGTGATGATACACAGGTTTCCAGTGATGGACCTTTAAGCTCTGCTCCTAGTGTAGAGACAGTAGTTGTCTTCCCCAAAAATGCTGGCAAAAGTGAGTATACTTTCAAGTAGCATCCATTATTTATCTTATAATTCACCATGGTCTCTGTATTTATCACTTGCGATAAACTCTAAACTGGACTCCATGAATACCTGCAGCATGTGATGTTCCTTTAATTATATATAGTATATCTCATGATCACAGTAACCAATAATGCCTACCTTTTTTATTTTGTTGCAGTTGTACCAGCAGGTGAAGAAACTGAATTACTAGTTGGTCATCTTTATTCTCCTTATTGTTTGTCATCTTTTATTCTCCTTACTGTTCAGGTTAGGAAAGAAATTTATTCTCCTTATTGTTTGTCATCTTTTATTCTTTCTGAAGTAACTGTGGCACTTTTTGATATATACATCATCTGACCAGTTTTTTTTTGAATTAACTGTGGCACTTTTTTAAATGATATTAACAACTTTTTATCACCTGTTATATTTTTTCTACAGAATTTCTTCAATGCATCAGTTCCTATTTCTGTGCAAGCAACCTTCCCCTATAAATTCGTTGTGAGCAAGTTCTTGCAGGTGTGTTAAATTTTCTTTTACCTTTGAAACATTTCATTTCACGATATTCATGTGTCTTTTACCTTCAATGCATCAGTTTCTGTTACCATGAATATCTAATGTTTTGTGCCCTTGCAGCCTGGAGCCTATGATCTGGTTGGTTACATAGTGTATGAGATCGACCAACACCCGTACCAGAATGTATTCTACAATGGCACTGTTGAGGTCGTTGAGGCTGGAGGCTTACTCAGTGTTGAGTCTGTGTTCCTCATCACCCTTGGAATTGCACTTCTTGGTCTCTTTGGATTGTGGGCATATGGCCAGGTTCAGCAGCTCTCGAAGGTAATCCTGTATTCTAAATTTCTTAGTGTAATCTGTACCTTTCTTCAGGAAATATAAGCTGTTCAGCATTCAATAAACCATAGTGAGGTGGTAATTCAGGTTGTTTCTTTGTGATTTACCTGAATCCCAGTACATTCAATAGTCAAAAGTTTACTTGAAGGGGTAATGTTGAATATTACTCTAGAGGTGGACTACACACCCCTACAGACTGAAATCATACACTAATGCTGAAAAGACGATTGGGCTCTAGAAAGAGTGATGGGCAAAAGAGTAATTTCAAGTCCAGTTGGAGCCAACTCCGTTAGAATCAACTGCGAAATTGACGGAAGTGGCACACAGGTAAAAGAAACTTCGGATCAGGGTACTGAGCAACTTTTTCAAATTTCAATGGCACGTAGGGCATTTCGATCTTTTTTAATGGCACCTAGGTAAAAACCTCATAATCTAAACCTACAGATAAGAATACATTAGCGTTGCAACGACTGAAAAAGATATAAATAGCACAACGAAGAACTACAATAAGAGCAAACGGATGTTGGCTCTATTTATCACTAGCACTAAATATTGGTATGCAGTAGAGGTTTTTACCTACGTGCCATTAAAAAAGATCGAAATGCCCTACGTGCCATTGAAATTTGAAAAAGTTGCTCAGTACCCTGATCCGAAGTTTCTTTTACCTGTGTGCCACTTCCGTCAATTTTGCAGTTGATTCTAACGGAGTTGGCTCCCGACTGGACTTGAAATTACTCTTTTGCCCATCACTATTTCTGGTCAACAGCCAGCCACTTGTTCCATTCGTTCTCTGCTTCCCCCGTTCGTGCGCACGCACACGCGCAAACCCTAGGGAGCAACCAGGCGGAGCAAGCACGCGGGGGGCGCTCGCCGGCAGGCCGTCGGGCGCAGCAGAGGGCAGGGGTGGGACGGCCCGCGCCGGATTGGCGGCCGCGTGGGGGCGCTCGCCGGCCGGGGCGGCGGAGGAAGCAGGGCGGCGTTAGTTGGCAGAGTTTTGGGCGAAGTTTATGTGATGCTGACTTCCTCAGTTGGGTGAATCTGTGCTCGCATGTTGCTAGCTAATCGTCTGAGGATTGGCTGTTATTGCAATTTTCCGGAATTTCTCGATAAGGTTTCATTGCTGTCATGCAGACTGTAATTTTTCAGTTGGTAATTTTTTAAAATACAACATCAGTGCCTTTTAGTAATCCTATGCGACTCTAACAAATGCTTATGAAAGTAGAAGCTGCAGCCACCGTTCACATTAGACAATTAAAGTGAGTAGCATGGGTTTAAATTTCAAGTACTCATCATGATGAATTGCTTACACCACATGTCTTTTAATCAGCTAGGATAAGTTCTCTGTCTCTGTTCTATCATTGACTCACTTTTGCTATAATGGTCTTATTATGCCTGAAGTTCAAAGTGGATATTGTTGCTAATGCTAAAAGTTACTGTCTCTGCAAGTATGCTTTATCCTGTTGCTCAACCCAACATTGGTAAAACTATTGAATTGATAAATAGAATGTGTTTTATCTTCTGTATCTTGTTTAACAAATGTCTCATGTTGTCCATATCCACAGTTGATACAACTCCGCATACACCCTTCCTTCCTTACCATGTCTTTTGCACTGAATTGAGCTTTTCTCCCCTTTGCACAGTTGCTAGAGCTGAATTGGAGGAAGATGCTGCTGCAGCTGAGGTTGTTGAAGGGGCTGATCTAGGTATTGTGGGTGATGATACACAGGTTTCCAGTGATGGACCTTTAAGCTCTGCTCCTGGTGTAGAGACAGTAGTTGTCTTCCCCAAAAATGCTGGCAAAAGTGAGTATACTTTCAAGTAGCATCCATTATTTATCTTATAATTCACCATGGTCTCTGTATTTATCACTTGCGATAAACTCTAAACTGGACTCCATGAATACCTGCAGCATGTGATGTTCCTTTAATTATATATAGTATATCTCATGATCACAGTAACCAATAATGCCTACCTTTTTTATTTTGTTGCAGTTGTACCAGCAGGTGAAGAAACTGAATTACTAGTTGGTCATCTTTATTCTCCTTATTGTTTGTCATCTTTTATTCTCCTTACTATTCAGGTTAGGAAAGAAATTTATTCTCCTTATTGTTTGTCATCTTTTATTCTTTCTGAAGTAACTGTGGCACTTTTTGATATATACATCATCTGACCAGTTTTTTTTTGAATTAACTGTGGCACTTTTTTAAATGATATTAACAACTTTTTATCACCTGTTATATTTTTTCTACAGAATTTCTTCAATGCATCAGTTCCTGTTTCTGTGCAAGCAACCTTCCCCTATAAATTCGTTGTGAGCAAGTTCTTGCAGGTGTGTTAAATTTTCTTTTACCTTTGAAACATTTCATTTCACGATATTCATGTGTCTTTTACCTTCAATGCATCAGTTTCTGTTACCATGAATATCTAATGTTTTGTGCCCTTGCAGCCTGGAGCCTATGATCTGGTTGGTTACATAGTGTATGAGATCGACCAGCACCCGTACCAGAATGTATTCTACAATGGCACTGTTGAGGTCGTTGAGGCTAGAGGCTTACTCAGTGTTGAGTCTGTGTTCCTCATCACCCTTGGAATTGCACTTCTTGGTCTCTTTGGATTGTGGGCATATGGCCAGGTTCAGCAGCTCTCGAAGGTAATCCTGTATTCTAAATTTCTTAGTGTAATCTGTACCTTTCTTCAGGAAATATAAGCTGTTCAGCATTCAATAAACCATAGTGAGGTGGTAATTCAGGTTGTTTCTTTGTGATTTACCTGAATCCCAGTACATTCAATAGTCAAAAGTTTACTTGAAGGGGTAATGTTGAATATTACTCTAGAGGTGGACTACACACCCCTACAGACTGAAATCATACACTAATGCTGAAAAGACGATTGGGCTCTAGAAAGAGTGATGGGCAAAAGAGTAATTTCAAGTCCAGTTGGAGCCAACTCCGTTAGAATCAACTGCGAAATTGACGGAAGTGGCACACAGGTAAAAGAAACTTCGGATCAGGGTACTGAGCAACTTTTTCAAATTTCAATGGCACGTAGGGCATTTCGATCTTTTTTAATGGCACCTAGGTAAAAACCTCATAATCTAAACCTACAGATAAGAATACATTAGCGTTGCAACGACTGAAAAAGATATAAATAGCACAACGAAGAACTACAATAAGAGCAAACGGATGTTGGCTCTATTTATCACTAGCACTAAATATTGGTATGCAGTAGAGGTTTTTACCTACGTGCCATTAAAAAAGATCGAAATGCCCTACGTGCCATTGAAATTTGAAAAAGTTGCTCAGTACCCTGATCCGAAGTTTCTTTTACCTGTGTGCCACTTCCGTCAATTTCGCAGTTGATTCTAACGGAGTTGGCTCCCGACTGGACTTGAAATTACTCTTTTGCCCATCACTATTTCTGGTCAACAGCCAGCCACTTGTTCCATTCGTTCTCTGCTTCCCCCGTTCGTGCGCACGCACACGCGCAAACCCTAGGGAGCAACCAGGCGGAGCAAGCACGCGGGGGGCGCTCGCCGGCAGGCCGTCGGGCGCAGCAGAGGGCAGGGGTGGGACGGCCCGCGCCGGATTGGCGGCCGCGTGGGGGCGCTCGCCGGCCGGGGCGGCGGAGGAAGCAGGGCGGCGTTAGTTGGCAGAGTTTTGGGCGAAGTTTATGTGATGCTGACTTCCTCAGTTGGGTGAATCTGTGCTCGCATGTTGCTAGCTAATCGTCTGAGGATTGGCTGTTATTGCAATTTTCCGGAATTTCTCGATAAGGTTTCATTGCTGTCATGCAGACTGTAATTTTTCAGTTGGTAATTTTTTAAAATACAACATCAGTGCCTTTTAGTAATCCTATGCGACTCTAACAAATGCTTATGAAAGTAGAAGCTGCAGCCACCGTTCACATTAGACAATTAAAGTGAGTAGCATGGGTTTAAATTTCAAGTACTCATCATGATGAATTGCTTGCACCACATGTCTTTTAATCAGCTAGGATAAGTTCTCTGTCTCTGTTCTATCATTGACTCACTTTTGCTATAATGGTCTTATTATGCCTGAAGTTCAAAGTGGATATTGTTGCTAATGCTAAAAGTTACTGTCTCTGCAAGTATGCTTTATCCTGTTGCTCAACCCAACATTGGTAAAACTATTGAATTGATAAATAGAATGTGTTTTATCTTCTGTATCTTGTTTAACAAATGTCTCATGTTGTCCATATCCACAGTTGATACAACTCCGCATACACCCTTCCTTCCTTACCATGTCTTTTGCACTGAATTGAGCTTTTCTCCCCTTTGCACAGTTGCTAGAGCTGAATCGGAGGAAGATGCTGCTGCAGCTGAGGTTGTTGAAGGGGCTGATCTAGGTATTGTGGGTGATGATACACAGGTTTCCAGTGATGGACCTTTAAGCTCTGCTCCTGGTGTAGAGACAGTAGTTGTCTTCCCCAAAAATGCTGGCAAAAGTGAGTATACTTTCAAGTAGCATCCATTATTTATCTTATAATTCACCATGGTCTCTGTATTTATCACTTGCGATAAACTCTAAACTGGACTCCATGAATACCTGCAGCATGTGATGTTCCTTTAATTATATATAGTATATCTCATGATCACAGTAACCAATAATGCCTACCTTTTTTATTTTGTTGCAGTTGTACCAGCAGGTGAAGAAACTGAATTACTAGTTGGTCATCTTTATTCTCCTTATTGTTTGTCATCTTTTATTCTCCTTACTGTTCAGGTTAGGAAAGAAATTTATTCTCCTTATTGTTTGTCATCTTTTATTCTTTCTGAAGTAACTGTGGCACTTTTTGATATATACATCATCTGACCAGTTTTTTTTTGAATTAACTGTGGCACTTTTTTAAATGATATTAACAACTTTTTATCACCTGTTATATTTTTTCTACAGAATTTCTTCAATGCATCAGTTCCTGTTTCTGTGCAAGCAACCTTCCCCTATAAATTCGTTGTGAGCAAGTTCTTGCAGGTGTGTTAAATTTTCTTTTACCTTTGAAACATTTCATTTCACGATATTCATGTGTCTTTTACCTTCAATGCATCAGTTTCTGTTACCATGAATATCTAATGTTTTGTGCCCTTGCAGCCTGGAGCCTATGATCTGGTTGGTTACATAGTGTATGAGATCGACCAGCACCCGTACCAGAATGTATTCTACAATGGCACTGTTGAGGTCGTTGAGGCTGGAGGCTTACTCAGTGTTGAGTCTGTGTTCCTCATCACCCTTGGAATTGCACTTCTTGGTCTCTTTGGATTGTGGGCATATGGCCAGGTTCAGCAGCTCTCGAAGGTAATCCTGTATTCTAAATTTCTTAGTGTAATCTGTACCTTTCTTCAGGAAATATAAGCTGTTCAGCATTCAATAAACCATAGTGAGGTGGTAATTCAGGTTGTTTCTTTGTGATTTACCTGAATCCCAGTACATTCAATAGTCAAAAGTTTACTTGAAGGGGTAATGTTGAATATTACTCTAGAGGTGGACTACACACCCCTACAGACTGAAATCATACACTAATGCTGAAAAGACGATTGGGCTCTAGAAAGAGTGATGGGCAAAAGAGTAATTTCAAGTCCAGTTGGAGCCAACTCCGTTAGAATCAACTGCGAAATTGACGGAAGTGGCACACAGGTAAAAGAAACTTCGGATCAGGGTACTGAGCAACTTTTTCAAATTTCAATGGCACGTAGGGCATTTCGATCTTTTTTAATGGCACCTAGGTAAAAACCTCATAATCTAAACCTACAGATAAGAATACATTAGCGTTGCAACGACTGAAAAAGATATAAATAGCACAACGAAGAACTACAATAAGAGCAAACGGATGTTGGCTCTATTTATCACTAGCACTAAATATTGGTATGCAGTAGAGGTTTTTACCTACGTGCCATTAAAAAAGATCGAAATGCCCTACGTGCCATTGAAATTTGAAAAAGTTGCTCAGTACCCTGATCCGAAGTTTCTTTTACCTGTGTGCCACTTCCGTCAATTTCGCAGTTGATTCTAACGGAGTTGGCTCCCGACTGGACTTGAAATTACTCTTTTGCCCATCACTCTTTCTGGTCAACAGCCAGCCACTTGTTCCATTCGTTCTCTGCTTCCCCCGTTCGTGCGCACGCACACGCGCAAACCCTAGGGAGCAACCAGGCGGAGCAAGCACGCGGGGGGCGCTCGCCGGCAGGCCGTCGGGCGCAGCAGAGGGCAGGGGTGGGACGGCCCGCGCCGGATTGGCGGCCGCGTGGGGGCGCTCGCCGGCCGGGGCGGCGGAGGAAGCAGGGCGGCGTTAGTTGGCAGAGTTTTGGGCGAAGTTTATGTGATGCTGACTTCCTCAGTTGGGTGAATCTGTGCTCGCATGTTGCTAGCTAATCGTCTGAGGATTGGCTGTTATTGCAATTTTCCGGAATTTCTCGATAAGGTTTCATTGCTGTCATGCAGACTGTAATTTTTCAGTTGGTAATTTTTTTAAAATACAACATCAGTGCCTTTTAGTAATCCTATGCGACTCTAACAAATGCTTATGAAAGTAGAAGCTGCAGCCACCGTTCACATTAGACAATTAAAGTGAGTAGCATGGGTTTAAATTTCAAGTACTCATCATGATGAATTGCTTGCACCACATGTCTTTTAATCAGCTAGGATAAGTTCTCTGTCTCTGTTCTATCATTGACTCACTTTTGCTATAATGGTCTTATTATGCCTGAAGTTCAAAGTGGATATTGTTGCTAATGCTAAAAGTTACTGTCTCTGCAAGTATGCTTTATCCTGTTGCTCAACCCAACATTGGTAAAACTATTGAATTGATAAATAGAATGTGTTTTATCTTCTGTATCTTGTTTAACAAATGTCTCATGTTGTCCATATCCACAGTTGATACAACTCCGCATACACCCTTCCTTCCTTACCATGTCTTTTGCACTGAATTGAGCTTTTCTCCCCTTTGCACAGTTGCTAGAGCTGAATCGGAGGAAGATGCTGCTGCAGCTGAGGTTGTTGAAGGGGCTGATCTAGGTATTGTGGGTGATGATACACAGGTTTCCAGTGATGGACCTTTAAGCTCTGCTCCTGGTGTAGAGACAGTAGTTGTCTTCCCCAAAAATGCTGGCAAAAGTGAGTATACTTTCAAGTAGCATCCATTATTTATCTTATAATTCACCATGGTCTCTGTATTTATCACTTGCGATAAACTCTAAACTGGACTCCATGAATACCTGCAGCATGTGATGTTCCTTTAATTATATATAGTATATCTCATGATCACAGTAACCAATAATGCCTACCTTTTTTATTTTGTTGCAGTTGTACCAGCAGGTGAAGAAACTGAATTACTAGTAGGTCATCTTTATTCTCCTTATTGTTTGTCATCTTTTATTCTCCTTACTGTTCAGGTTAGGAAAGAAATTTATTCTCCTTATTGTTTGTCATCTTTTATTCTTTCTGAAGTAACTGTGGCACTTTTTGATATATACATCATCTGACCAGTTTTTTTTGAATTAACTGTGGCACTTTTTTAAATGATATTAACAACTTTTTATCACCTGTTATATTTTTTCTACAGAATTTCTTCAATGCATCAGTTCCTGTTTCTGTGCAAGCAACCTTCCCCTATAAATTCGTTGTGAGCAAGTTCTTGCAGGTGTGTTAAATTTTCTTTTACCTTTGAAACATTTCATTTCACGATATTCATGTGTCTTTTACCTTCAATGCATCAGTTTCTGTTACCATGAATATCTAATGTTTTGTGCCCTTGCAGCCTGGAGCCTATGATCTGGTTGGTTACATAGTGTATGAGATCGACCAGCACCCGTACCAGAATGTATTCTACAATGGCACTGTTGAGGTCGTTGAGGCTGGAGGCTTACTCAGTGTTGAGTCTGTGTTCCTCATCACCCTTGGAATTGCACTTCTTGGTCTCTTTGGATTGTGGGCATATGGCCAGGTTCAGCAGCTCTCGAAGGTAATCCTGTATTCTAAATTTCTTAGTGTAATCTGTACCTTTCTTCAGGAAATATAAGCTGTTCAGCATTCAATAAACCATAGTGAGGTGGTAATTCAGGTTGTTTCTTTGTGATTTACCTGAATCCCAGTACATTCAATAGTCAAAAGTTTACTTGAAGGGGTAATGTTGAATATTACTCTAGAGGTGGACTACACACCCCTACAGACTGAAATCATACACTAATGCTGAAAAGACGATTGGGCTCTAGAAAGAGTGATGGGCAAAAGAGTAATTTCAAGTCCAGTTGGAGCCAACTCCGTTAGAATCAACTGCGAAATTGACGGAAGTGGCACACAGGTAAAAGAAACTTCGGATCAGGGTACTGAGCAACTTTTTCAAATTTCAATGGCACGTAGGGCATTTCGATCTTTTTTAATGGCACCTAGGTAAAAACCTCATAATCTAAACCTACAGATAAGAATACATTAGCGTTGCAACGACTGAAAAAGATATAAATAGCACAACGAAGAACTACAATAAGAGCAAACGGATGTTGGCTCTATTTATCACTAGCACTAAATATTGGTATGCAGTAGAGGTTTTTACCTACGTGCCATTAAAAAAGATCGAAATGCCCTACGTGCCATTGAAATTTGAAAAAGTTGCTCAGTACCCTGATCCGAAGTTTCTTTTACCTGTGTGCCACTTCCGTCAATTTCGCAGTTGATTCTAACGGAGTTGGCTCCCGACTGGACTTGAAATTACTCTTTTGCCCATCACTCTTTCTGGTCAACAGCCAGCCACTTGTTCCATTCGTTCTCTGCTTCCCCCGTTCGTGCGCACGCACACGCGCAAACCCTAGGGAGCAACCAGGCGGAGCAAGCACGCGGGGGCGCTCGCCGGCAGGCCGTCGGGCGCAGCAGAGGGCAGGGGTGGGACGGCCCGCGCCGGATTGGCGGCCGCGTGGGGGCGCTCGCCGGCCGGGGCGGCGGAGGAAGCAGGGCGGCGTTAGTTGGCAGAGTTTTGGGCGAAGTTTATGTGATGCTGACTTCCTCAGTTGGGTGAATCTGTGCTCGCATGTTGCTAGCTAATCGTCTGAGGATTGGCTGTTATTGCAATTTTCCGGAATTTCTCGATAAGGTTTCATTGCTGTCATGCAGACTGTAATTTTTCAGTTGGTAATTTTTTTAAAATACAACATCAGTGCCTTTTAGTAATCCTATGCGACTCTAACAAATGCTTATGAAAGTAGAAGCTGCAGCCACCGTTCACATTAGACAATTAAAGTGAGTAGCATGGGTTTAAATTTCAAGTACTCATCATGATGAATTGCTTGCACCACATGTCTTTTAATCAGCTAGGATAAGTTCTCTGTCTCTGTTCTATCATTGACTCACTTTTGCTATAATGGTCTTATTATGCCTGAAGTTCAAAGTGGATATTGTTGCTAATGCTAAAAGTTACTGTCTCTGCAAGTATGCTTTATCCTGTTGCTCAACCCAACATTGGTAAAACTATTGAATTGATAAATAGAATGTGTTTTATCTTCTGTATCTTGTTTAACAAATGTCTCATGTTGTCCATATCCACAGTTGATACAACTCCGCATACACCCTTCCTTCCTTACCATGTCTTTTGCACTGAATTGAGCTTTTCTCCCCTTTGCACAGTTGCTAGAGCTGAATCGGAGGAAGATGCTGCTGCAGCTGAGGTTGTTGAAGGGGCTGATCTAGGTATTGTGGGTGATGATACACAGGTTTCCAGTGATGGACCTTTAAGCTCTGCTCCTAGTGTAGAGACAGTAGTTGTCTTCCCCAAAAATGCTGGCAAAAGTGAGTATACTTTCAAGTAGCATCCATTATTTATCTTATAATTCACCATGGTCTCTGTATTTATCACTTGCGATAAACTCTAAACTGGACTCCATGAATACCTGCAGCATGTGATGTTCCTTTAATTATATATAGTATATCTCATGATCACAGTAACCAATAATGCCTACCTTTTTTATTTTGTTGCAGTTGTACCAGCAGGTGAAGAAACTGAATTACTAGTTGGTCATCTTTATTCTCCTTATTGTTTGTCATCTTTTATTCTCCTTACTGTTCAGGTTAGGAAAGAAATTTATTCTCCTTATTGTTTGTCATCTTTTATTCTTTCTGAAGTAACTGTGGCACTTTTTGATATATACATCATCTGACCAGTTTTTTTTTGAATTAACTGTGGCACTTTTTTAAATGATATTAACAACTTTTTATCACCTGTTATATTTTTTCTACAGAATTTCTTCAATGCATCAGTTCCTGTTTCTGTGCAAGCAACCTTCCCCTATAAATTCGTTGTGAGCAAGTTCTTGCAGGTGTGTTAAATTTTCTTTTACCTTTGAAACATTTCATTTCACGATATTCATGTGTCTTTTACCTTCAATGCATCAGTTTCTGTTACCATGAATATCTAATGTTTTGTGCCCTTGCAGCCTGGAGCCTATGATCTGGTTGGTTACATAGTGTATGAGATCGACCAGCACCCGTACCAGAATGTATTCTACAATGGCACTGTTGAGGTCGTTGAGGCTGGAGGCTTACTCAGTGTTGAGTCTGTGTTCCTCATCACCCTTGGAATTGCACTTCTTGGTCTCTTTGGATTGTGGGCATATGGCCAGGTTCAGCAGCTCTCGAAGGTAATCCTGTATTCTAAATTTCTTAGTGTAATCTGTACCTTTCTTCAGGAAATATAAGCTGTTCAGCATTCAATAAACCATAGTGAGGTGGTAATTCAGGTTGTTTCTTTGTGATTTACCTGAATCCCAGTACATTCAATAGTCAAAAGTTTACTTGAAGGGGTAATGTTGAATATTACTCTAGAGGTGGACTACACACCCCTACAGACTGAAATCATACACTAATGCTGAAAAGACGATTGGGCTCTAGAAAGAGTGATGGGCAAAAGAGTAATTTCAAGTCCAGTTGGAGCCAACTCCGTTAGAATCAACTGCGAAATTGACGGAAGTGGCACACAGGTAAAAGAAACTTCGGATCAGGGTACTGAGCAACTTTTTCAAATTTCAATGGCACGTAGGGCATTTCGATCTTTTTTAATGGCACCTAGGTAAAAACCTCATAATCTAAACCTACAGATAAGAATACATTAGCGTTGCAACGACTGAAAAAGATATAAATAGCACAACGAAGAACTACAATAAGAGCAAACGGATGTTGGCTCTATTTATCACTAGCACTAAATATTGGTATGCAGTAGAGGTTTTTACCTACGTGCCATTAAAAAAGATCGAAATGCCCTACGTGCCATTGAAATTTGAAAAAGTTGCTCAGTACCCTGATCCGAAGTTTCTTTTACCTGTGTGCCACTTCCGTCAATTTCGCAGTTGATTCTAACGGAGTTGGCTCCCGACTGGACTTGAAATTACTCTTTTGCCCATCACTCTTTCTGGTCAACAGCCAGCCACTTGTTCCATTCGTTCTCTGCTTCCCCCGTTCGTGCGCACGCACACGCGCAAACCCTAGGGAGCAACCAGGCGGAGCAAGCACGCGGGGGGCGCTCGCCGGCAGGCCGTCGGGCGCAGCAGAGGGCAGGGGTGGGACGGCCCGCGCCGGATTGGCGGCCGCGTGGGGGCGCTCGCCGGCCGGGGCGGCGGAGGAAGCAGGGCGGCGTTAGTTGGCAGAGTTTTGGGCGAAGTTTATGTGATGCTGACTTCCTCAGTTGGGTGAATCTGTGCTCGCATGTTGCTAGCTAATCGTCTGAGGATTGGCTGTTATTGCAATTTTCCGGAATTTCTCGATAAGGTTTCATTGCTGTCATGCAGACTGTAATTTTTCAGTTGGTAATTTTTTTAAAATACAACATCAGTGCCTTTTAGTAATCCTATGCGACTCTAACAAATGCTTATGAAAGTAGAAGCTGCAGCCACCGTTCACATTAGACAATTAAAGTGAGTAGCATGGGTTTAAATTTCAAGTACTCATCATGATGAATTGCTTGCACCACATGTCTTTTAATCAGCTAGGATAAGTTCTCTGTCTCTGTTCTATCATTGACTCACTTTTGCTATAATGGTCTTATTATGCCTGAAGTTCAAAGTGGATATTGTTGCTAATGCTAAAAGTTACTGTCTCTACAAGTATGCTTTATCCTGTTGCTCAACCCAACATTGGTAAAACTATTGAATTGATAAATAGAATGTGTTTTATCTTCTGTATCTTGTTTAACAAATGTCTCATGTTGTCCATATCCACAGTTGATACAACTCCGCATACACCCTTCCTTCCTTACCATGTCTTTTGCACTGAATTGAGCTTTTCTCCCCTTTGCACAGTTGCTAGAGCTGAATCGGAGGAAGATGCTGCTGCAGCTGAGGTTGTTGAAGGGGCTGATCTAGGTATTGTGGGTGATGATACACAGGTTTCCAGTGATGGACCTTTAAGCTCTGCTCCTAGTGTAGAGACAGTAGTTGTCTTCCCCAAAAATGCTGGCAAAAGTGAGTATACTTTCAAGTAGCATCCATTATTTATCTTATAATTCACCATGGTCTCTGTATTTATCACTTGCGATAAACTCTAAACTGGACTCCATGAATACCTGCAGCATGTGATGTTCCTTTAATTATATATAGTATATCTCATGATCACAGTAACCAATAATGCCTACCTTTTTTATTTTGTTGCAGTTGTACCAGCAGGTGAAGAAACTGAATTACTAGTTGGTCATCTTTATTCTCCTTATTGTTTGTCATCTTTTATTCTCCTTACTGTTCAGGTTAGGAAAGAAATTTATTCTCCTTATTGTTTGTCATCTTTTATTCTTTCTGAAGTAACTGTGGCACTTTTTGATATATACATCATCTGACCAGTTTTTTTTTGAATTAACTGTGGCACTTTTTTAAATGATATTAACAACTTTTTATCACCTGTTATATTTTTTCTACAGAATTTCTTCAATGCATCAGTTCCTGTTTCTGTGCAAGCAACCTTCCCCTATAAATTCGTTGTGAGCAAGTTCTTGCAGGTGTGTTAAATTTTCTTTTACCTTTGAAACATTTCATTTCACGATATTCATGTGTCTTTTACCTTCAATGCATCAGTTTCTGTTACCATGAATATCTAATGTTTTGTGCCCTTGCAGCCTGGAGCCTATGATCTGGTTGGTTACATAGTGTATGAGATCGACCAGCACCCGTACCAGAATGTATTCTACAATGGCACTGTTGAGGTCGTTGAGGCTGGAGGCTTACTCAGTGTTGAGTCTGTGTTCCTCATCACCCTTGGAATTGCACTTCTTGGTCTCTTTGGATTGTGGGCATATGGCCAGGTTCAGCAGCTCTCGAAGGTAATCCTGTATTCTAAATTTCTTAGTGTAATCTGTACCTTTCTTCAGGAAATATAAGCTGTTCAGCATTCAATAAACCATAGTGAGGTGGTAATTCAGGTTGTTTCTTTGTGATTTACCTGAATCCCAGTACATTCAATAGTCAAAAGTTTACTTGAAGGGGTAATGTTGAATATTACTCTAGAGGTGGACTACACACCCCTACAGACTGAAATCATACACTAATGCTGAAAAGACGATTGGGCTCTAGAAAGAGTGATGGGCAAAAGAGTAATTTCAAGTCCAGTTGGAGCCAACTCCGTTAGAATCAACTGCGAAATTGACGGAAGTGGCACACAGGTAAAAGAAACTTCGGATCAGGGTACTGAGCAACTTTTTCAAATTTCAATGGCACGTAGGGCATTTCGATCTTTTTTAATGGCACCTAGGTAAAAACCTCATAATCTAAACCTACAGATAAGAATACATTAGCGTTGCAACGACTGAAAAAGATATAAATAGCACAACGAAGAACTACAATAAGAGCAAACGGATGTTGGCTCTATTTATCACTAGCACTAAATATTGGTATGCAGTAGAGGTTTTTACCTACGTGCCATTAAAAAAGATCGAAATGCCCTACGTGCCATTGAAATTTGAAAAAGTTGCTCAGTACCCTGATCCGAAGTTTCTTTTACCTGTGTGCCACTTCCGTCAATTTCGCAGTTGATTCTAACGGAGTTGGCTCCCGACTGGACTTGAAATTACTCTTTTGCCCATCACTCTTTCTGGTCAACAGCCAGCCACTTGTTCCATTCGTTCTCTGCTTCCCCCGTTCGTGCGCACGCACACGCGCAAACCCTAGGGAGCAACCAGGCGGAGCAAGCACGCGGGGGGCGCTCGCCGGCAGGCCGTCGGGCGCAGCAGAGGGCAGGGGTGGGACGGCCCGCGCCGGATTGGCGGCCGCGTGGGGGCGCTCGCCGGCCGGGGCGGCGGAGGAAGCAGGGCGGCGTTAGTTGGCAGAGTTTTGGGCGAAGTTTATGTGATGCTGACTTCCTCAGTTGGGTGAATCTGTGCTCGCATGTTGCTAGCTAATCGTCTGAGGATTGGCTGTTATTGCAATTTTCCGGAATTTCTCGATAAGGTTTCATTGCTGTCATGCAGACTGTAATTTTTCAGTTGGTAATTTTTTTAAAATACAACATCAGTGCCTTTTAGTAATCCTATGCGACTCTAACAAATGCTTATGAAAGTAGAAGCTGCAGCCACCGTTCACATTAGACAATTAAAGTGAGTAGCATGGGTTTAAATTTCAAGTACTCATCATGATGAATTGCTTGCACCACATGTCTTTTAATCAGCTAGGATAAGTTCTCTGTCTCTGTTCTATCATTGACTCACTTTTGCTATAATGGTCTTATTATGCCTGAAGTTCAAAGTGGATATTGTTGCTAATGCTAAAAGTTACTGTCTCTGCAAGTATGCTTTATCCTGTTGCTCAACCCAACATTGGTAAAACTATTGAATTGATAAATAGAATGTGTTTTATCTTCTGTATCTTGTTTAACAAATGTCTCATGTTGTCCATATCCACAGTTGATACAACTCCGCATACACCCTTCCTTCCTTACCATGTCTTTTGCACTGAATTGAGCTTTTCTCCCCTTTGCACAGTTGCTAGAGCTGAATCGGAGGAAGATGCTGCTGCAGCTGAGGTTGTTGAAGGGGCTGATCTAGGTATTGTGGGTGATGATACACAGGTTTCCAGTGATGGACCTTTAAGCTCTGCTCCTGGTGTAGAGACAGTAGTTGTCTTCCCCAAAAATGCTGGCAAAAGTGAGTATACTTTCAAGTAGCATCCATTATTTATCTTATAATTCACCATGGTCTCTGTATTTATCACTTGCGATAAACTCTAAACTGGACTCCATGAATACCTGCAGCATGTGATGTTCCTTTAATTATATATAGTATATCTCATGATCACAGTAACCAATAATGCCTACCTTTTTTATTTTGTTGCAGTTGTACCAGCAGGTGAAGAAACTGAATTACTAGTTGGTCATCTTTATTCTCCTTATTGTTTGTCATCTTTTATTCTCCTTACTGTTCAGGTTAGGAAAGAAATTTATTCTCCTTATTGTTTGTCATCTTTTATTCTTTCTGAAGTAACTGTGGCACTTTTTGATATATACATCATCTGACCAGTTTTTTTTTGAATTAACTGTGGCACTTTTTTAAATGATATTAACAACTTTTTATCACCTGTTATATTTTTTCTACAGAATTTCTTCAATGCATCAGTTCCTGTTTCTGTGCAAGCAACCTTCCCCTATAAATTCGTTGTGAGCAAGTTCTTGCAGGTGTGTTAAATTTTCTTTTACCTTTGAAACATTTCATTTCACGATATTCATGTGTCTTTTACCTTCAATGCATCAGTTTCTGTTACCATGAATATCTAATGTTTTGTGCCCTTGCAGCCTGGAGCCTATGATCTGGTTGGTTACATAGTGTATGAGATCGACCAGCACCCGTACCAGAATGTATTCTACAATGGCACTGTTGAGGTCGTTGAGGCTGGAGGCTTACTCAGTGTTGAGTCTGTGTTCCTCATCACCCTTGGAATTGCACTTCTTGGTCTCTTTGGATTGTGGGCATATGGCCAGGTTCAGCAGCTCTCGAAGGTAATCCTGTATTCTAAATTTCTTAGTGTAATCTGTACCTTTCTTCAGGAAATATAAGCTGTTCAGCATTCAATAAACCATAGTGAGGTGGTAATTCAGGTTGTTTCTTTGTGATTTACCTGAATCCCAGTACATTCAATAGTCAAAAGTTTACTTGAAGGGGTAATGTTGAATATTACTCTAGAGGTGGACTACACACCCCTACAGACTGAAATCATACACTAATGCTGAAAAGACGATTGGGCTCTAGAAAGAGTGATGGGCAAAAGAGTAATTTCAAGTCCAGTTGGAGCCAACTCCGTTAGAATCAACTGCGAAATTGACGGAAGTGGCACACAGGTAAAAGAAACTTCGGATCAGGGTACTGAGCAACTTTTTCAAATTTCAATGGCACGTAGGGCATTTCGATCTTTTTTAATGGCACCTAGGTAAAAACCTCATAATCTAAACCTACAGATAAGAATACATTAGCGTTGCAACGACTGAAAAAGATATAAATAGCACAACGAAGAACTACAATAAGAGCAAACGGATGTTGGCTCTATTTATCACTAGCACTAAATATTGGTATGCAGTAGAGGTTTTTACCTACGTGCCATTAAAAAAGATCGAAATGCCCTACGTGCCATTGAAATTTGAAAAAGTTGCTCAGTACCCTGATCCGAAGTTTCTTTTACCTGTGTGCCACTTCCGTCAATTTCGCAGTTGATTCTAACGGAGTTGGCTCCCGACTGGACTTGAAATTACTCTTTTGCCCATCACTCTTTCTGGTCAACAGCCAGCCACTTGTTCCATTCGTTCTCTGCTTCCCCCGTTCGTGCGCACGCACACGCGCAAACCCTAGGGAGCAACCAGGCGGAGCAAGCACGCGGGGGGCGCTCGCCGGCAGGCCGTCGGGCGCAGCAGAGGGCAGGGGTGGGACGGCCCGCGCCGGATTGGCGGCCGCGTGGGGGCGCTCGCCGGCCGGGGCGGCGGAGGAAGCAGGGCGGCGTTAGTTGGCAGAGTTTTGGGCGAAGTTTATGTGATGCTGACTTCCTCAGTTGGGTGAATCTGTGCTCGCATGTTGCTAGCTAATCGTCTGAGGATTGGCTGTTATTGCAATTTTCCGGAATTTCTCGATAAGGTTTCATTGCTGTCATGCAGACTGTAATTTTTCAGTTGGTAATTTTTTTAAAATACAACATCAGTGCCTTTTAGTAATCCTATGCGACTCTAACAAATGCTTATGAAAGTAGAAGCTGCAGCCACCGTTCACATTAGACAATTAAAGTGAGTAGCATGGGTTTAAATTTCAAGTACTCATCATGATGAATTGCTTGCACCACATGTCTTTTAATCAGCTAGGATAAGTTCTCTGTCTCTGTTCTATCATTGACTCACTTTTGCTATAATGGTCTTATTATGCCTGAAGTTCAAAGTGGATATTGTTGCTAATGCTAAAAGTTACTGTCTCTGCAAGTATGCTTTATCCTGTTGCTCAACCCAACATTGGTAAAACTATTGAATTGATAAATAGAATGTGTTTTATCTTCTGTATCTTGTTTAACAAATGTCTCATGTTGTCCATATCCACAGTTGATACAACTCCGCATACACCCTTCCTTCCTTACCATGTCTTTTGCACTGAATTGAGCTTTTCTCCCCTTTGCACAGTTGCTAGAGCTGAATCGGAGGAAGATGCTGCTGCAGCTGAGGTTGTTGAAGGGGCTGATCTAGGTATTGTGGGTGATGATACACAGGTTTCCAGTGATGGACCTTTAAGCTCTGCTCCTGGTGTAGAGACAGTAGTTGTCTTCCCCAAAAATGCTGGCAAAAGTGAGTATACTTTCAAGTAGCATCCATTATTTATCTTATAATTCACCATGGTCTCTGTATTTATCACTTGCGATAAACTCTAAACTGGACTCCATGAATACCTGCAGCATGTGATGTTCCTTTAATTATATATAGTATATCTCATGATCACAGTAACCAATAATGCCTACCTTTTTTATTTTGTTGCAGTTGTACCAGCAGGTGAAGAAACTGAATTACTAGTTGGTCATCTTTATTCTCCTTATTGTTTGTCATCTTTTATTCTCCTTACTGTTCAGGTTAGGAAAGAAATTTATTCTCCTTATTGTTTGTCGTCTTTTATTCTTTCTGAAGTAACTGTGGCACTTTTTGATATATACATCATCTGACCAGTTTTTTTTTGAATTAACTGTGGCACTTTTTTAAATGATATTAACAACTTTTTATCACCTGTTTTATTTTTTCTACAGAATTTCTTCAATGCATCAGTTCCTGTTTCTGTGCAAGCAACCTTCCCCTATAAATTCGTTGTGAGCAAGTTCTTGCAGGTGTGTTAAATTTTCTTTTACCTTTGAAACATTTCATTTCACGATATTCATGTGTCTTTTACCTTCAATGCATCAGTTTCTGTTACCATGAATATCTAATGTTTTGTGCCCTTGCAGCTTGGAGCCTATGATCTGGTTGGTTACATAGTGTATGAGATCGACCAGCACCCGTACCAGAATGTATTCTACAATGGCACTGTTGAGGTCGTTGAGGCTGGAGGCTTACTCAGTGTTGAGTCTGTGCTCCTCATCACCCTTGGAATTGCACTTCTTGGTCTCTTTGGATTGTGGGCATATGGCCAGGTTCAGCAGCTCTCGAAGGTAATCCTGTATTCTAAATTTCTTAGTGTAATCTGTACCTTTCTTCAGGAAATATAAGCTGTTCAGCATTCAATAAACCATAGTGAGGTGGTAATTCAGGTTGTTTCTTTGTGATTTACCTGAATCCCAGTACATTCAATAGTCAAAAGTTTACTTGAAGGGGTAATGTTGAATATTACTCTAGAGGTGGACTACACACCCCTACAGACTGAAATCATACACTAATGCTGAAAAGACGATTGGGCTCTCGAAAGAGTGATGGGCAAAAGAGTAATTTCAAGTCCAGTTGGAGCCAACTCCGTTAGAATCAACTGCGAAATTGACGGAAGTGGCACACAGGTAAAAGAAACTTCGGATCAGGGTACTGAGCAACTTTTTCAAATTTCAATAGCACGTAGGGCATTTCGATCTTTTTTAATGGCACCTAGGTAAAAACCTCTATGCAGTACGTCGGCTAAGGTCCACCCTGAGGCATGAAGCAGCAGGCACTGAAGAAGCGACGGCGCCGGAACCATGGCTTCCGAAGCGCGGCCGCTGCCGAAAGTCTGCGGTCCGGATTGCTGTGCAGCAGCCCTTTCAAGACTTCGAAGCCAGCCGGAGACAGCACCTCCGGCGCGAACTTCTTCTTCAGGTAGCCGCGCTCCCCGCGGCCCATCTTCCGAAGCCTGGCCGCCTTCTCGCGCGGCGCCACACGCTCCAGCCCCTTCCACGTGACGATGCCCTTGGTGCCGAGGGCAGCATCTCGTTAAAGACCTCGCCGTCCTGCGTGCCGCCAAAGAAAGGCACACCGTCGCCGACGACAAGCTCGGCCATGATGCAGCCGAGCGACCACGTGTCGACCCGGCCATCGTAGTCCTTGGATCCCAGGAAGAGCTCCGGCGCGCGGTACGGGCTGGAGGCTGCCAACAGCCCGGAGTCGTCCTTCTCCGCCTGCGCCGCCGGCTCCGACACGCCGAAGCCGCATATCTTGTACACCATCCTGCCGCGGATCGCGCCGTCGTCTCTGGCACTGTCCATGTCGACGATCACGTTCTCCGGGACGATGTCCCTGTGCAGGATGCCCGCCCTGTGCGCGTGCCTCGCGCCGGCGAGGAGCTGCTCCATGACGTCGCGCACCTCGTCCTCATCGAACGGCTCGCCATTAAGGCGCCGGACGTCCATGTACTGGCGCAGATTCATGGGCCCGGCGTACTCCGTGACGACGAAGCAGTCGCCGTCAGCGCGGCCGCAGTCGGCGTACGTGGCCAGGAGCTGGACGACGGAAGGGTGGCCGCGGCACGCCGCGAGGGACATGACCTCCCGCGCGAAGTAGCCGAGCGAGGTCTTCACGAAGCGGTCGTCGGTCCTCCCTGAGAGCCGTTTCACGGCGACGAAGCGCTCGAGCACGCGGTCCCAGGCCTTGTACACGTCGCCGAACATGCCTTCGCCCAGCTTCTCGCGGCGTTCGTACCGCTCCGCCACGGCAGCCACCCAGGGGAGAGGGGCCAACGCCAACACCGCCGCCGCATTGTTCTTCTGCTCCGGCGGCTCCTCCAGCTCCTCCTCAATCTGCAGCGCCGCTACGCCGCCGTTGACGAGATCCGAGGCGGCAGCCATGGATCGTGACGCGGCTCGGAAGGCCCTACTAGTTGGTGAAGGCGCGTCGCTGCTGGTTGTGGCGAAGAGGGAAGGCTGTTAGGGCCGCTGGGATTATATATGGCACGGACGGACGCGGACAGTGCATCGATCGGATCGGAATCTGCAGCTGCTACGTATAGACCAAAAGAATCTATCCGGTGCATACGGGATTGGGCTTTGCAACCCCTCCGACTCCGATCATGTATACGTGTTCGGAACCTCCGGCCGACTCCGATCCTGTATGTAAACGAAAAGAATCATGTGCATATGTTTCCCGGTTTCCGTCGTCAACCCTGCCTCGTGTTCGTCAAGGAGATCTGGAACGAGTGCAATGCAGAGCCGCCCCCCTCTGTTCCAACGAACGGGTGACAATTATATCGTAATAATACAAGGCGTATTTCATAGAAAAAGGTTGCCTATTGCTTATTCAACATTTGCAAAGACCACAAAATACTCCTTTGCACTCGACTTGCAAAGCACCGTTCAAGCAGCCGAAAAAAGGAAATATGAGAGATTTAATGATTCGGTACCTTTCATTCAATCGTAATAACGAAATATGAGAGATTTAATGATTTTGAGGATTCTACTACCTTTGGTTCAACCATGCATAATAACTTTTTTGTTTAGAATTCCATAGTACAACGTAGACATCAACAACACGCATACTCACCTCTATGAACACACGTATGTAAACCTACCTCTATGAGCACATTCGAAGGATGAGCCGACAAATCTTGAAATTCACGAAGTCACCACAGGCGTCTCGCTATCGTCGCCTACGGATGAGCCGACAAATCTTGAAATTCACGAAGTCACCATAGCTGTCTCGCTGTCGTCGTCTATGGATGAGCCGACAAATCTTAAAATTCATGAAATCACCACAAGCGTCTCGCTGTCGTCGTCTACCACAGAAAGCATAGCGCCGTTAAATCATAAAATAAATACAGAAAAATACGAGCACCCGTGCCAAGTCGAGGATTTAATCCTAGGTGACAGGTTCCACCACAAGAAAACCGAACCAACCGATCCATGATCATTTTGCATCTCGTAATAACTAATGTGTTTATATGATGAGAACAAAAGACGATACATTTTGTTTCTCATTACATTGTACTCCCTCTGTCCCTAAATATTTGTCGTCACAATTTACGTGCCAATAATTTTGACTCGGTTTATAGAAAATACGTGTAACATTTCTATCTCTAAATACATTTATTAAAAAACTAGACTCAAATATCTATCCAATGATACTAATTATGTATCATAAATATTAATAGTTTTTAATATATATTTAGTCAAAAATATTTCTCGAAAAGCGAAATCAACACACGTTTAGGGACGGAGGGAGTAGTAAATTTTATGAAGCACATGAAAAAGAGCATATACTCTAGAATACAAACTTGTTAGAATTTTTTTGGTTAGTATTTGGATGTCTAAGTGAAGGTATGTAACAATTTCCAAAATTTTGAAAATTCACATAATGAAAAAGGTGAATTTTTCAATGGTCTACTCATGTGCAAAATACAAAAAAGTCTAATTTTCGATCATGAACACATAGAAATCATTTGCAAACGCCTGACTTATTTTGGCAAATGTTGGCTTATTGAGCTACCGAACAGGACTGAAGTCTGGAGGAACTTTATGGGGGCAAACTGAGACCATGCACAAAAACATATTTTGGTCCCTTCAACTTTTAAATCTATTTGTTTTTCCACTATGGACATTTTAGATAATGGTTTTGGTCTTACGTACGTAGCGCCACTCGCCACATCTATTGTTCTACGTGGCATCATGTTACCTATGAGGTGATATTTTAGGCTTAAATTAGACTACAAATAATTTTTTGAGAAAGTTAGCCAAGTATGTCTTTGGAAAATTAGACAAATAAAAAAATCATAAAATCTGGTTTAATATTACAAAAGTCATAAAAATAGTTTTACCTCGACAAAAATATGAAACCAGTTTTAGTTTTTCCCTAAATTACGCTCTTATATAGAGAGAGAACTACTACCCTGTAGCTGGCTACAAAATAACTTATTCTGTAGCCACTTTGAGTTACAATAATTACTATGTTCATTTACAAGTGAAAGCATCTAGGCCCCTAGTTGGGTTTCGGTGATTAATGACAATACGTGATTACTGTGACTAACGTGTGTTTTACAGAAACAATTGAGTTAGGTTACGGTAATGGAGATTGACTGGGCAACTATGGTTGTCATGCCCCTACGATGGAAATCGTTTCGGTTTTCAAAGGATGGACGACAAGGTTAAGGATGGACTAGTTCTAAGTGTCGTTTGAAGTTGGAGAGACACTTAGAGTAGTTTAGGACTTTGTTTTTCCTTTGGCCGTTGTCGACGAAATATGGTCGACAGTCTATCTAGGGGTATACCTAAGGTAGTAGATTATCGGCAGACAGATACGCAAGCTACAAACAAGATGGTGACGCAAGACAGACACGAGGTTTTATCTAGGTTTGGCCGCCGTGAAGGCGTAATACCTACGTTCTACGTCTGATTGTATTGTTGTATGTCAATGAGAGATGTTTTTGAAAGGGGTCCTCTGCCCACCTTATATAGTCTGGGGGGCAGGGTTACAGATCTGGAAACTAATCCTAACCAGTTAAAATTGCCATAGGTGGCCGGATAAGGATCCCTATTCTAACCGACCAGGATCTTGCTTGATCTCCAAATCTGCCTTGATTCCTTGCGCGAGACTCCGAGCAGATTGGTCGGGCCGCGCGTCTTCTTCTAGTGGGCCAGACCCCCTGGTCTAGGCCGGCCCAAGCCTAGCCATAAGGGTATAGGGGTTAATACCCCCACAGCTAGTCCCCGAGCACCATGTATTATGCTGCGACACGCCGTTCGATCTCCTTTGGCTAATGCGATCCGTCTTCATGTCATCTCCAACTGGTTGAAACATTGACCAAGTGAATGTGCCAGTATTCTGATCAGAACAGAGAGCAGTAGACCACGATTATAGCCGAAGATTCTGGTTGTCCAAAGAATGCATGGTGCTCTAAAGAAAAAAGAAAAAGATTTTTTTCCTGATCAAGTGTGCCCACTTGTATTTCTGAAAAGAAATATAAGTAACCCTTGTACAGTAGTAGTTATGACCAACAGTTAGAGCATAGGGGTCGATAAAATAACCACATTCACCGCAAAGTGAAGTGTGCCCACTTAGTCCTCGAGCCTGGTAGTAGGTGACGCAAGCACGTGGTGCCAGGGTCTAAAAAGAATTCCCAATTAAGTTGAGAATCCAATCATCGTACAAGTGATACGAGATGCACTGGCAGGTGCATCGTACCGATGTAGTCCCCGGGCAGACGAAACGACATAACTCTTGGGTTAAATACAGTATACGATAGGTAAGTTACTTTTTACTGAACCCCATTGCCATTCGCAACCGCAGCTTTCTTCTTCCTCTCGCCAACTTTAATACATCCAAAATCGCCACCAATCAATCCGCCGCCATTTCCCCATTCACCAGCAAGGCCAGATTCATGGCAAAAAGTGATGCGCAGAAGAAAGCAGGGGTCATGGCAAAGGAATGGTGGAAATCGAGAAGCAATGAGCAGACCATTGAAGACCTCGTCACCATGGGGGTACTCCACAACAAGGAGCTCGCAGGATGGCGTGCGCCGGAGGGCGAGGGATACCCCAATCCACAACTAGGTGAGATCGTGGTGTTCGAAGACTTCTTTAAATGGGGATTTGGGGTTCCGGTACATCCATTTCTTCAAGGGCTCTGTCTTTACTACGAGATTGGGATTTGTAATCTGCATCCCAACTCGATCCTCCTTGTCGCCACGTTTATACATCTCTGCGAAGCATATGGCGGCTTCCAGCCCCATTTCGATTTTTTCCGCCATCTTTTCTATCTGTGGAAGAAAGGAAGCGGTGGTTCGAAGATAGCCAGGGGTGTGTACCTCAACCTCCGTGATGGCATGAAAGCTCAGTACCTGTACTACCCATGGAACACGTCGCTCGACGACTGGTACAAGAAATGGTTCTACATCCGCGAAGAACCAAACACGATCACACTGTGCGACGTGGGCTACATTCTGGAGAAGAGGACAAGCTGGTCGAAGAAACCCGAGCACCTGGAATAGATTCTAGAAATATTTGGAATGATCCTGTGGAAAAAACTGGATGATCCAAGTGTGGTCAGGAGCTTCATCAGCCGACGGATCTAGCCCTGCCAGAGGAGAGTACATCCTGGCTATGAGTATCAAGGGAGTGTGCACCCGACGAGGACGAGGCAGGGGGTGCTTGACAAAATCGAAGTCAAAGCCAGAATTGGCGAGCTATTTAACTTAGCTGATCCAAATTATGCCAGATTAAGTGACATCGAGCATGCTTTCAAGCTTGCCCGGCCTCCCCCAAAGGTAACTCGTCTTGCCCTATACCCGTAGTCTTATATTGTGGTAGGATAAGTGGAAACTGTGTTCACTCATTTTTGTTACCTAGGTTAATGGTTGGGATAGAGCGACAGTGTTTGTGTCGCCACCCCCCTGGAGTGGAGTGGCCACAAGGAGCTGGTCCCACCACCCAGACCAGCGTCGAGATTGAGGACGAGGATGTCGACTAGGCGGTGCTCGGAGCTGGAGAGGAGGCAGCGGCCCTAGCCGCTGGTAAGCGGCTAGCTGCCCCCAAACAGTCGAAGAAGAGATCAGCAACCTCCCTGCTCACTGGGGGGCGCTAAATATCAATGAGCCCGAGGGGGGCCCGGAGGAGAACCCGGCCAGCAAGCGTCGACAGGTGATTTTTGCCTGGTCGGATGATGATGTAGAGGAAGGAGAGGATGCAGACACCTTTCGACTTGTCCCTTGAAAGAGGAGGAAACAACTGGAGTCAATGGGGCAAGGTGTCTCCTCCGCGCCTATGGGACCCACATCGCCGACGACGGTGAAGGATGCAGCCGGGTCGACCTCGGGAGTACCTAGGCAAGGAATGCGACCGGCGACGGAAGCGACAACCCGACCGAGCACACCACCGACCACTGCAGCGCGAAGGACAAGCGGCGGATGGGTCGAGCACCAAGGCCCAACGACAGTGTTGGATGTAGAGGGAGACCAGGAGTCACCCGCACAGCACGTGGAGCAAGTACGGCCGAAGAGACGTGCCTTCTCCACATCATTCTGCGCTTCCAACATGTAAGTATTTGTAACCTTATTATAAGTTAGCAATTTGCATTTAATATGATTGCTTTTTGAACTTATCACAGATGTACTAGCTCGGCATCCACTGAAAGTCTAGACCAGCTGGCCAGAAGTAGCGTGGCACCGCCAATAAGTGTAGAGCAGACTGCCCAGCAGCCGACCACCGAGGAACCCATAGTAGAAGATCCGTCGGGGCCTCAACAAGCAAATAGTCAGACAACAGTCCCCGAGCAGGTGGTCGAGGGAAGAGCCGAGCCGAGCACGAGTGCTCCGAGCGCTAAACCTGCTGAGGGCAACACCTCAACGTCGAGGGTAACGGAGCAGACCGAGGAGCAACAGTCGGAGGTGAGAGCACAGACCACGTTTGTCGACGCTACAGCCCGTGGGAAGGCTATGGTGATCACAGATGCTGCTGACGATGGACCAGCACCAAGACCCGAAGAAGAGCTCGAAGAGGACGAAGTGGAGGAGGTCCTGGGCCATCCGTAGGACAAGCGACAACATGTGTATGTGTCGCATTGGCGGAACGACCAATGGGTTGTCCATGAGGAAATCCCGGAGGTCGAAGAAACTAAGAAAGTTGAACGGGCGGTGAAACAGCTTGTGACAGAGGTGCAGGTAAGCTTCGCTTCACCCCCTGATCTTGTTGTCTAGTCGTAGCTGTCTTACTTAGCTATCTGCACACAGGACTTAATGAAGACCGTAAGGTACCGCAAGAAATGCTTTGACCAAATCGAGGGGATCGCTGCAAGCAACAAAGAGCTGACAGCGGAGGTGGAACGCTTGCGCCAGCGACTTGAAGCCGCCAATAATGAAAAGACAGTGCAAGAGTCCCAGAACCAAAACATGATCATCCAGCTTAGTAATAAAGAGCGGGAAAGAACAAGTAAGTAGCCATTTTATCATACCTACTACTGACAAGTGATGCTGCATTGTTGGTAGTAATAGCTTTAGTGCAGGCTTAGAAGCTGAAATGATCCATCTCCGAGAGGAGAACAGTCGCGTGGTCGGGGAGTGTGATCGCCTAAACGAGGACAACAGAAAACTAGCGCAAGACCGGTCGCAGCTTCGAGACCACACGACCAAGATGACAGAGGAGCTGAAAGGTAAGTTGTCCAACCACCTTTGCTCATTTTTGTTGCCTACCATAGTTTGGCGTAGTATAGCGTCTTAACAGCATGTGCGGTTTGCAGTTATAAAAATCAATGCAAAGAAACATCTAGAGGCCGTGATGAAAGACCGTGACGGCTAGAAGGCGCAATGCCAAGAGATCACCAAGGACCGTGACACCTAGAGAAATCGGTGCCAGGAGGTGGCAAAGGGCATTTTGCCGGTCCTTAACCTCATCGATCCGGCGCTAGTAGAAGATGCGCCAAGGACGCCGCATCTGGGACTAATCGAGAGATGCCAAAAGGCATGGGGATGGTTCCAGGAGTTCATGAAGGAGGCAGGAGAGTACGTAGGTGCACATGTGCTGAGCTTGGTACGTGCTCACTACCCCCTGATCGATCTCAAGTGCCTAGAGGCTGGATACCCGAAGGAGGTAGATCCAGACAAGGCCGAGGAGCTACGGATGACCTAGATGGACTTGTCGGCAAAAATAATTGGCGACATTAACCTTTGTGGAGGTGCGACACCACCCATACAAGGAACGCTGTCAACAAGTTAGCTGGGAGCGCCTTTATTTTCAAGCCAGCCGGCGAAGCCTGCGGTCTCGACCAGCTAGGCGTCGACAGGGCCATCTTCTTCAGCTCGATCAATGCCAGAGTCCCTGAGACTCGAGCATGATGTCAGGCCCAGCGAGCAGCAGGTGCCGCGTTCCCCGACCAGCCATTAGTGTAGGCTACAGCTGTAGAAGAAGATGTAGTTGTGTTATTGTAAACTTGGACCTTTTCAGGCAAGCTTGTAATAACGTAACTGTATATCAACATGAGCTTGTTTCTTTTGTAGAAAACGTGTTTAAGCTCGGATATCGTGCTGATGTAACTAAGTTAGAACGTGTTGGCATTCTATTTATGTAACACCCTAGGTGTTTGGCTTCCACTAATTGCATTTCATTTCATAAACATGTGCATCATCTATCTCATCATGCCTTTGATTACTGAAACATGCATATGCAACATTTTCCAATTGTGTATGTTTCATACTTGAGTGTTGTGAATAGTAATGGTGTAACATGTGAATGCAACCTGAGTTTCTCATCCCTTGAAACATGGCAACATGGTAGTAATATGACAAGTATAAAATAACCACAAGGTCATGAAACATGTGAAACATGGAAGTGAAACATATGAATGAATTGCTTGTTTTAATTGCTTTATCACATGTGATCTTTAGAAGTGGTATAACAATTTTGTAAAAGTGGTTGATTATGGTCTATTACACCTTAACTATACTTAGGTTACTTGTTGGGACATTGTTCATGTAGATCAAAATGACCAAAATGCCCTCAAGTGAAGGTTTGACTAGAATTGACCCTTGGTGTGTCACTGTTTGACTGATTCAAAAGACTAGCTTAGAGACTTTGCATGGCTGTGCACTCTTTACCAAAGTTGTAGATAATTTATCAAGGAACAAAAGTTGTTTTATGTCCAACTCATGAAAATGTGTGGAACATGGTCAAACATGGCCCACAAGTCAGATTTCTAGGCTGGATTCACACTTAGAATTTTTCTAAGTCTTTTGGCGAATTTTAGTTTCGTGTATCCCTGTTTGGAGGCTTGTATCTCCCAATCCTAATCGAATTAGTCCAAGCTCCAATTAACAAAGTTGTTGTACTCACTTGGATCTTTAATTTTGTTAACTACACCAGGAACCAGATCGTCACGGATTAGGAGTTAATCATCGTCAAACCTGCTCTGTCAGTCGGTCGTTGGATAACTGAATCGCAACGTTTCTGAAATGATTCAGTCGGTCATGGCCGACCGGCAACAGAGGTCATCCACCGCGTGGCGCCGCGCGTCGCCATTGCGCTGCTCGCTCAGGCCACGTTGGGTCTCGACGCTCCTCATCACGCCCGCGCTCACCCCGGCTTTGACCCTACTCCATTCGCTCCACCCGCACGCGTCTGAGCCGCTGAGATGCCACCGCCGTCGCCTGTTGCTCCGCTGAGGTCACAAGCGCTCGCCGCCGTGCCTCGCCCAGCACCATCTCGCTCAGTGCTCCGCTAGCCTCCCACAGATCTCGTCTACATCTTTTCTGAGTCGTACGAACCCTAGGTAAGCAGCCTTGCCGGCTCCATGCACCGCCGCGCCATGGCCGTCGTGGCCACGCCGGTGACCTCACCGTGGCCAGCATGGCACCCTTCCCCTCCTCCTCTCTTAGCTCGCGTTTAGTCTTCTCCACCAAGTGTAGATGCTTGAGTGTAATGGCTACCACCAATGCCGGTCCAGCCGCGCCGGGACACGGCCGAGCGCCGCCGTGCGCCATGGCTGAGTCGCCGAGCTCCGTGGCCAGAGCACTTAAGGACCGCTAGAGCTTCGGATTTGTAGGACAATCGACGCGTGGGAACTTGGGGAGCACGCTGGTGCTGTCCAATTCGCCGGAGGAGTCGCCGTTGGCGAGTTCCACCGTCGCCGAGGCCGCCTCCCCTGTTTCTCTCCCTGACGCGCGGGTCCCGGCTGTCAGCCGCCGAGGCTCAGGCGAGAGCCTAGCTAGGCTGCGCCGCGTCTTGGGCCGCGCTGGTGCGCTTCGCGGGCCGCTGTTCCTTCGGGCCGGCCCAACAGTGGTTGTGACTTGTTTCCTTATTTTGTTTTGTTTTATTATTTCACAGATTTGTATTGATATTCAAAAATATGTATTTCCTAGTATATAGATCCAAATGATGTGGTTCTAATTTTATTGAGTTCCTAGTATTGTCTAGTATTTAATAAAAATATTATATGAGCACATGTTTTAGAAATTTTGGATGAATAAAATAGGACTTTGAAATGTGTTTTTAGATGCATGCAAACTTGTTTGAATTTTATCTTGAGTTTCTGTGGTCCAAAAATTATGAAATTTTGTGGGTAATCTGTTATTGCTTAGTAGAATCTCTGGTTAAAATTTCAGAGCTAGTGCATGTATAGTTTTTGAGTTATAGAATTTCTTTTTATCAATGTATGGATCTTGTGTGAATTTTCATAATTTTTCTATAGATCCAGTATAGGTAAAATTTGGTGAGTAAGGTTATTATGCTAGAATGATGCTAGGAAAAATGTAAAATCTATTGCTTGACACTTTTCACTAAGGTTTCCTAATTATGCTAAAATTGGACATGCCACTTGTTATTTTGGGATACAGCAAGTTCTTCTTGCTCAATGGCTTTGAAATTTTTATGGTAGTTTATGTGAAGCATGAGATAGCTACTGTAATTTTTGTAGAGTTTTATGAATAGTTTTACTATATATTGCTTAAATCACCTAATTAACTAAATAAATTGGAAAATGATATTAAATAATTTATTTAGAAGTTGGCACTATACTTTCTGATGTTACTTAGGTATGAAAAACAAGTTGGTAAACTTGGTTTGATCAAATTATGCTTTTGCATCATCATTAAATAATTAATTTAGTAACCCTGTCATTCCTGGACAGATTCTAGGTTTACTAGAAATTGATTTGGTTAACATAAGAATCATGCTTTGCTGTTTACCATTGATTTGTAGAAAATTTCATAAGCTTTCCAGAATGTCCTCATGCAAGTCATTTGGAATTGTAGAACTTTAGTTGTGATTGAATTAAGGGACTACTGGTATGCATATGAAACTTTAAATGTTAAATTATGTATCCCTTTACTATTCTAAGTTTGTGGTAATGTTCTTAGGTGTTAGGCCTTTAACTGAAGATGAGCATCTTTATCTTAGGTTATGCAAGTTAGGTAAGTTGATCTTGTTCTTTAAGTTAAGTAGATACATGCTTAAAGTGATTTGAATAGAGCTAATTACTCGATAAACGAGTGTCCAGTGATGCTTTCGTAAACACTCATTGTGATTCATTCATCATTGAGCATCATGTCATTCCTTATGCATCCATGATATTTATCTCGTGCATCGGCATGCAATAGGTGTACCGGAGGGAGTAACACTGCTGGAATTCGAGGAACCGAGCGAGCAGCAGTAGCCGGCACCGGAGATTCAGGAGGAGCAGCCTTCAGGAGAAGTGCCAGACGAGGTCGCCGTTGAGTGCCCGGATCACCGTCCTTGCAACTTTGTGAAAGGCAAGCCCCGGAGCATATTAAGCCTCCTAATTTCCGAACTGCAGTTACAGTATTATTATTACATATATTGTTGCATTAAGTTTAGGTGTTGGATACAAACACTTGCTGCATTGGTTATCCGATCCTTGTCCAGATATTGTTACCCTGAATCCTATGTAGCTCAGGCTCATGTAGTGCTTAGCCCTACTTAAACACGGTAGAAGTCAGGTGACTTCCTGTCACCTGCGAGATATAGGAAGATACATGTGGCACGGTTGGCTATATTTGCTATCGTGGAAAAGAACCAGTCTTAATTTGAATTGAAGACCGGACGGAGGCTTGCCGGTTTGCAGTGACTCCGTCTGCGTCGCTTAAGGACTGATTCTTAGAGCCTTTCCTATTCATGTTGAATGCATGCCTCTCTCTTAGTTGGCCGTGTCCGATGACCGACCGCGAAGCCGAGTAGCTCAACTCAGGCCGGGAGTCGATAAGTATAAAGTATGCCTCAGAAGGGAGCTGTAGGCGTGAGTCCAAGGGCAGGTGATTTAAAAGTCCTGATCGTCCTGGCAGAAGGGTAATCCCTGAGAGCGCTGGCGCTGATCGAACCCGTGAATTTGGTTCCTGAGTTGTACCAAAGGTAACCCACGGCTACCCTTGCTAAGTATGCCAGGGTGAGAGTTAGGAGTACCCCCTCAGCTGAGTTGTAATTCGATTCGAGTCGCCGTCTCTCCCGGTTAGTGAGAACTTGACGGGCTTATCTCCAATGTAGATACACTAAATAACATAATGGTTCGAAAATGATGATATGATGATGACAGCCTTATTATACCTGCTATGGTTAATATTGTTTGCTCCTAATAAGTGAGTGCTCTAGTACAGGTGCTAATCTAGTGGATAGGTAAATAATGATAAGCTTGATGCTAAGTTTAAATTGGTTACTATAATCATAAGCTCTTTTATGCAACTGTGTCAAGCTAGCCCACCTGAAAAGCCTTGCATGATCCTTGGTGTCTTTTATTTCTGGTTTTGACGGGTAAGTCTAGCTGAGTACCTTCTCGTACTCAGGGTTTATCTCCCACCTGTTGCAGATGACCAGTTCTACTTTGGTTGCTGCAAGTACTGCCTTCTCCCAGCTGGGGATGAAGACTAGACCGTTGGGCACGGTCTCTACTAGTTCTCGTACCCGATAATGCTTTTGTGAGACATGACTCAGACTTGGCAATGTAATCGAAAACTACGATGTTTTGTACCAAACTATGTTGCTTCCGCACACTCAAACTTGGTTTGTAATATTCTATTTAAACTCTGATGGATGTAATCCGAATGCTACTTATGAAATGTTGTAACGGATGATGTGTTGTGTTGAATCACTACGATCTTGGTTTGTATGTCAAGAGTTGGTTGAAATCCTTCGTGATTTCTAGACTACCGGGATTATGGGAGCTTAAGTACAGGAATTTGATCACTTCGGTGATTGTTTTTGTACTTACGTTCTTATGATTTGGTCGGTTCTGTTACAATTTAGTTGTACCAATTTAGTCGACACGTCATCCTGAAAGGTTTGTATGGCCCTGGTTTGTCTTGTGGTCGGAGTGTGAGGTGCATAGCTTGTGCACACGTAGAAACACACAAGTCAAACCAGAGAGCACCTGCGGATCACCCGTAGCGTAGAGAGCGGATCACATGCACACGTTGGGAGGAACCGGAGACAGGGCCTGCTCTGAAAACCCAAGAAGGAATGGAGGTCGGTTTTAACTGGTAGAGTTAGAATAACAATAGACTTCGAAATGACACATTAGAGTGGTCGGAGAAATCATAATAGCTTTATTGAAATAAATCAATAGTACAAGAGGGGTACATATCTTAGTAGCTAAGCATAGAAACGCCTAAGCTTGTCGATGTGCCAGGAATTGGGTACGTCTATGCCGTCTAGGCGAGCTAACTTGTAAGATGTAGGGCATGTAACCTCCTTGATCATGAAGGGTCCTTCCCATGGGGTTGCGAGTTTGTGGACACCAGCCTGATTCGTCTTCCACTTCAGGACCAGGTCCCCGACCATGAAGAACCGCTCCTTGACGTTCTTGTTGTAGTACCTGCGCAAAACAGCAAGGTATTTGGCTGTACGTATGCAAGAATCGAGCCTCTTCTCTTCTGCACTATTCACTTCTAGCTCCCGTACTTCATTGGCCTTGCCTTCGTCGAAGTTCTCTACCCATGCTAATCTGAAGGCTATATCTGCTGGGAGCACTGCCTCAGCGCCATAAACCATAAAGTATGGTGATACGCCAGTATTGCGACTGGGCTGGGTTCTGAGACCCCAGACCATGGCTGGTAACTCTTTGAGCCATCTTCTAGGAGCTTTGTCATTCTCTAAAGGCTATATCTGCTAGGAGCACTGCCTCAACGCCATAAACCATAAAGTATGGTGATACGCCAGTATTGCGACTGGGCTGGGTTCTGAGACCCCAGACCACGGCTGGTAACTCTTTGAGCCATCTTCTAGGAGCTTTGTCATTCTCTCTATACATCCTCTTCTTGAGTGCATCCAGGATCATACCATTTGCCCGCTCGACCTGTCCATTAGCTCTAGGGTGCACCACCGAGACGTATTTTACTACTATGCTCCTTTCATCGCAAAAGTCTCAAAAAGCGTTCTCGGTGAACTGAGTACCCAGATCAGTGATGATGCTGCTGGGTATGCCGAAGCGGTGGATGGCCTGGTCGATTAATGTGATAGCCTTTTCTGAAGATGCCTTGACCAGGGGCATGTACTCTATCCACTTGGAAAATTTATCGATCAACACAAAGACGCATATAAATTTCCTAGGGGCCGGTTTGAAAGGCCCGATCATATCTAGTCCCCAGCATGCGAAGGGCCAAGAGGCTAGTATAGTCTGAATCTCATGTGCTAGTATGTGGATTCTCTTGGTGAAGAACTGACAACCTTCATAATGGTGGACTAGCTTCTCTGCATCGACTACGGCTGACGGCCAATAGAACCCTACTCGGAAAGCCTTGCCAACCGGCGTTCTCGAGGCCGCGTGGTTGCCGTAGGAGCCAGAGTGGATTTTGTCCAGGAGATGTTCACCATCCTCCTAGGTTATACACTTCATCAAGATTTCCTCCTTCACGTTCTTGCGCCACAATTTGCCATCGACGAGCAGATACTGCTTGCTGCGACGCATCAGGCGTTCATTTTCTATCCGATCAGTGTAACTACTACCATCTGTCAGGTACTTGATGAAAGGTACTCTCGAGTCAGGCTCCTTAGTGGTCAGAGGTGGTTCGGTGGTGTTTGACGTCAGAACAGTAGCCACCAATAGCTGGTCTGGAGGCTTGTCGACCGCGGGATCCTCTTCTTTGATGGAGGGCACGAGCAGGTCTTGGACAAATACGCCATGTGGTACTTTGGCTCGGGATGATCCTAACTTTGACAGCGCATCTGCTGCTTGGTTTTTGTCCCAGACCACATGTGTGTACTCGATGCCATAGAACTTGCCTTCCAGCTTTCTGATCGCTTTGCAGTATGCGTCCATCTTTTTGCTGGTCGTATCCCAATCCTTGTTGAGTTGGTTGATGACTAGAGCTGAGTCTCCATAGACATATAGACGTTTGACACCGAGCTCGACCTCAATGCGCAGACCGTGTAGGCATGCTTCATACTCGGCGGCGTTATTAGACACCAGGAAATAAATCCTGAGGACATATCGGAGCTGCTCCTTGGATGGTGATACGAAAAGGACTCCTGCTCCTACGCCGTCGATGTTGAGAGAGCCGTTGAAGTACATCTTCCAATACTCAGTGGGCCCCTAAGAGGCAGGTGTGCTTAAGTTTGTCCACTCGACGATGAAATCGACAAGTGCCTGAGACTTGATTGTAGTACGGCTTGCAAATTCCAAGGAGAAAGGTCATAGCTCCATTGCCCATTTGACGATGCGCCCATTTGCATCCTTGTTGCGAATGATGTCTCCTAGAGGGTACTCAGTCATGACCACCATGCGATATCCGTCGAAGTAGTGTTTCAACTTTCGAGATGTGATTAGTATGGCGTAGATCAGTTTTTGAATCTGTGGGTACCTAGTCTTGGATTCATTGAGCACCTCACTGATGAAATAAATTGGTTGCTGTACCTTGTAGACGTGGTCAGGCTCGTCATGCTCGACCACCATGGCAGTGGAGACCACTCGATTAGTTGCCACGATGTAAAGCAGGAGGGTTTCGTCTTCCCTAGGAGTAGTGAGGACCGGAGGTGATGTAAGGAATTGTTTCAGCTGTGTAAAGGCAATGTCTGCTTCCTCTGACCACTCAAACTTCTTGGATGCTTTGAGTAGCTTGAAAAATGGTAGTCCTTTTTCGCCTAATCTTGATATGAAACGACTGAGGGCAGCCATGCATCCGGTAAGCTTCTGAACATCCTTCACCTTTTTGGGCGGCTTCATGTCCAAGACAGCTTTTACCTTCTCTGGGTTAGGGCGTATGCCATCGTGACTGACAACGTTGCCGAGCAATATACCAGATGGAACACCAAAGATACACTTTTTTGGGTTTAATTTCCATTGGAATGTGTTAAGGGCTGCAAAGGTACGTTCCAAGTTGTCAACAAAGGTGTATGCTTCCTTGGTTTTGACAACTACATCGTCAACATAAGCCTCGATGAGGTCGTCTTTTATCTTGTCTTTGAGGCAGGCATGTATGGCACATTGGTAGGTAGCCCCGGCATTCTTGAGCCCGAACGACATGGTCATGTAGCAATAGGCGCCGAAGGGCGTGATGAAGGATGTCTTGATCTGGTCGTCCTTTTTGAGAGCGATCTAGTGATAACCAGAGTAGCAATCGAGAAAGGAAAGCAACTCGCAACCGGTAGTTGAATCTATGACCTCGTCTATGCGAGGTAAGCCGAAGGGGTCTTTAGGGTAGTGTTTGTTGAGACTAGTGTAATCAACGCACATTCTCCATTATTATTCTTTTTGTGTACAAGAACCGGGTTGGCTAACCACTCTGGATGATACACTTCTTTGATAAATCCGGCTGCCAAAAGCCGTGTAACTTCTACCCTAATAGCCTCCTTTATGTCGCGAGCGAACCGTCATAGCTTCTGCTTGATAGGTTTGGCCTTGCAATCGACATTTAAGGAGTTCTCGATCAAGTTCCGAGGTACACCGGGCATGTCAGCAGGTTTCCATGTGAACACACTCACGTTGCTCCTCAAGAACCTGACGAGCGCGTCTTCCTATTTAGGATCCAGGTTGGCCCCGATAAGGGCTGTTTTGCTGGGATCACCGTCGACCAGGTAGATCGCTTTGTGCTCTTTGGACTTGATGTTCTTGCATGGGGCCTCGAGCTCTGGGATCTCCAGGTGGTCGGCTGGGGTCTTCTTGGCATCGAGCATGGTCTTGGCAATGCGAATAGAGAGGTCATGAGCCTCTGCTATTTTGAAGCTATCATCCTCACAGGTGTAAGCTACATATATGTTGCCCCTGAGAGTTAGAACCCCCTTCTCAGTAGGCATCTTGAGCACCAAATACCTGTAGTGAGGTATGGCCATGAACTTGGTGAGCGCTGGTCGGCCAAGGATAGCTTGGTAGGTGCCTTCGAAGTTAGTGACCACTAAGTTGACGTAGTCGGTGTGGAAGTGGTATGGGGTACCAAATTGCACAGGTAGCATGATCTACCCGAGAGGTGTGGAGCTCTATCCGGGGAGAACACCCCAGAACTGTGCCTCATATGGCTTGAGATTAGCCTAGGTTATCTTCAGGGCTGGCAAACTGTTCTTGAACAGTATATCGATGGAACTGCTGCCGTCAATCAGCACTCTATCGAACTGAACCTTGTTGATACAAGGATCAAGAACCAGAGGAAAACGTCCTGGCTCAGGTATTGCAGCCCATTGGTCCTTTCTGCTGAAGGAGATCTCGCGGTGAGACCAAGGAGGGAGCCATGGATCGGTGATGAGGTTGTCGGTGTTGGCCACGTTCAAGCAAGCACGGGCGAGCAGCTTGCGTTCTCGTTTGATCTCGATGGACACTTTGCCCCTAATGATGGTGTGGATGCGGTCGGTTGGCTTGATGTACTTGTGATGGGGATCTGCGTCTTCATCATCGTTGTCCTCGTTGAGCTACTCCCCTATGTCGTTAGGCTTGTCGGATGTATCCGGAGCCTATTGGCGCGTGTAGATAGATTTGAGAACATGACAATTCTCCATGGTATGGTTTGACTTGGGATGGAGCTGGCAGGGTCCTTTTAATGATTTGGCGTAGTCTCCTTTGTAGTTGCGACGTCCGCCACCTTTTTTAACGGTGTTGACTTCGTCGTCATCTTCCCGAGCACGCTTGCCCCTATAACCGTCACGGCGATTACGCCGCTGATTACGCTGGTCGCGGTGGTCGTGGGAATCATTGTGCTGGTTGCGGCGATCAAAATTGTCGTTCTGACCACGGTTACCACGGTAGTCGTCATGGTGTGGGGGGGGTGGTCGGAGCATGGAACCCTTGCTGCTTCTTCGATGATTATTTTTTTAGCATCATCGGCATCCGCATATTTTTTGGCATTGGCTAGGAGCAATGTGACTGATTTAGGTCTTTTGCGGAGGAGCTTGTCCCTTAGGGCATCGTGGAAGCGAAGACCAGTGATGAAAGCTTCGATTGCCTTGTTGTAGGAGATTGATGGGACCTTGATGTGCATCTCCGAGAAGCGTCGGACATACTTGCGCAGTGGCTCATCTTTGCGATCTTGAATCCGTTGCAGATCATATTTGTTGCCGGGTTGTTCGCAAGTAGTAATGAAGTTGTCGATGAATGCTTGCTTGAGCTCTTGCCAAGAATCAAAGTAGTTCGCCGGCAAGCTGACGAGCCATTGGTGGCCTACATGGCCGACGGCGACTAGGAAGTAATTAGACATGACGTGCTCGCCAGCCATGGCTGATCTGCACGTGGTTTCGTAGAGCATGACCCATAATTCGGGGTTCTCCCTGCCGTCGTACTTCTGAAGTTTTTCAAGCTTGAAGTTCTTGGGCCGTATGACTTGGTGAAGGTGTGGAGTAAACTGCTTCAAACCCGGAGGGCCGTGGGTAGTATCATATTCCATACAGCGATAGCTTTCGCGGGATGCACGATCGTTGGCTCTTTGGTTAATGTGATCGCGCAGATCGCGTTCTCCGAGGGAATGGCGGAGATCGTTATTGCCATCACGGCGATCCCGATTGCCACCCTGGTTAACCCTGCGACCACAGTTATCACGGCGATTGTCGTGGTTGTCTCGGCGGTTGTTGTCCCAGTAGTTGCGATAGTTGTCGTCCCGACCACCATCATGACCACCGTTTCCGCCTTGACGGTTGTCTGATGGGTCATTGTTGCGCGAGCCACGTTGGTTGGGTGGCTGTGAGCGACTTGAGTACTGGCGGCTATGGCTAGATTCGACTGAGACGGATGGAGCCCTGTCGCACCCAATTTTGCAAAGCAAAACCAAGTACTCATATCTGTGCGCCTAGGATGTCCAAACACACACATATATCACAAATTGCAATAGTATCAAAGTAAAGTACTTATTACATCGCATATCTCATCATAAAGTTAAATACAAAGTTTGCTCGAAGGCAATATTATTACAAACACAGCAGAATAACTAGCCCAACTGCCACAGGGACTCCAACTGGTGAACGTCTCCCTAGTAGTCCTGGACATCCTCTAGAAACTCTTCATATCCATTATCTATTACCCATCCAGGATTTTCATTGGATGTAAAGCTAGTGTAAGCTCACCATGCTTAGCAAGTATAACAAAGGGATCTATGAGGCTCAAATAGGCTTGACACTGTTTGACTGCGGTTCGCAATTTTAGTTGATCAATTTTTAGCAACCTGAATTACTACTTTAATGAATAGTCCCAATTCCCAAGTGGTATTAAAGTATCATCAAGCTTTATCTCATAACCCATCCATCCATTATCCACAGTAACCACTAATCTCGAAGGATCCAGACCGCTCGTATCCGTGAGCACGGCTATTATAACAGGTTAATTATTTCTGCAGAAATTGTACATCTTTACCCACCGAGCCGTGATTCCCAATGCCAGGGTTCATGAGTCCCACTACACCTCTTCCTAGGAAGTGTGGCAGAGTTTCACTATGAAACCCTTAGCTAGTTGCACTAACAGGTCGTAGCTACAAAGGAATGGCACACGTGGGCATCGCAGCACGATGCACACCCTAACAGAAAAAGGAAAGATACCCTCTTACCTCTTACTGGAGCTATAGACGAGCTAGTACAATCTAGATAATAGGTTAAAGTCAGAGCCATGTGACACTCGGGGTTGTACGGTCCCTCTTGGGTTGCTGCTTCAGGATTAAGTCCTTATGGAGATGCACTAGAGTACTCAACCCCGTACTCTAGCCCCCTATCTGTTGCTAAAAAGTTCCATTTTATCACATTGCATATAATCTTTAAATATGTTTAACAATTACTTCATGTTAAGCGCTGCAGCATCTATCCAAAATGCCTACCCAATAAACCCAGGTATCAAGGATATGTGGTACAAGGAATCATCTAGGTAAAGTCCTTAAAGGCAATTCAAATTAAACTCATGCATGAATGTAAGTGGTAGTAGTTCATAGGTAACAAGGGGCCTTTGGTACACTTGCCTTCCTCACAGTCATCCTAAGAGTACTGCTTGTGACAGAACCGCCCAATTTATACAAGATCAAGTACGGCTGTCCCCGCTAACACGTTGACACACACATACTTTCACTTATATAAACCCGGTAGTCCGCCGAGTGTCCCAAAAGACCTCGGTAAATCAACATCACAACCAAGATCGCGTGATTAAGCAAATACACATCACATACACAGGGTTGCAGCGGAAATAATATTACATATGGGTTCACTAATAAAAGTACAAGTTTGAGTTTCAAAACCGCTTAGTGAAAACAACATAGCTTTCAAATGATTACATTAATATAAGTTCCAAATATATTGCTAGCATAAGTGACATCATCCGACAAAAGCATATAGATGAGAAGTAACTATAGAATCACCGAGCCCACCGGCGGTTAGCCACCATCTTCAACAGGCCGAGAACTCCGCCTGCAACATGGTGGGATAAACCCTAAGTACTCGAATGTACTCAGCCAGACTTACCCGTCGAAAACCAAAACAAATGACACCAAGGATCATGCATAGCTTAATTTAGTGGATCTGGCTGGACAACCTTTTTGCATAAAAGCTTGAGTAACCATTAGCATTATTCACCTGTACTAGCAGTGACTTTTAGCCATTACCTACCATCTATATTAGCACCTGTACTAATCAATCACTTGATTAAGTTGCAAACAATAATAACCATATCAAGTATTTCATGGCTCATTGTCATTATCATCATCATCATTATTTAACCATATCTTTAAATTTAGTGAATCTACGTTGCCGCTGCTCAGTCAAGTTCTCACTATCCGGGAGAGACGGCGATTCGAATCGATTCCTATCCAGCTAGAGGGGTATTCCTAAACACAAACCCTGCTTCCCCCGTCAGGGTCGCAAACAAGTCACCGTTGGTACGATTCAGGAGTCGCGAGTCCGAACAGATCGACATTCTCAGAGAACCACTCTGCCAAGGTTGTTCGGGACTCTAACCCGCCTTGGACTTATGCCAATGGCTCTCCACACATCCTTACTACCTCCAGAATGCACGCCACTGCTCGCGTCCCCGGCCTAAGTCGAGCTACTAGGCTTCGCGGTCGGAACGACTTATCCGGCCAGCTAAGTGTTAGGCTGCGTTCAACATGACATGAGGACGTACAGCGTATCGGTCCTTAAACGACACAGACGGGGATAGATTCACACCCAAGACCTCCATGCCTTGTTGCTGCACTACCATCATCCCGTCCGATCTCCTTTTCATTATTAACACATGGTTCTTTTTCATGATAGCCATTATAGCCAACCATGACCAGAGCTCATCCTACATCTCGCAGGTGACAGGAAATCACCTGACTTCTACCGGTCTAAGCATAGCTAAGCATTATTCGATCCTACACTTAATTAGGATTCATAGGATTTTATCTGGACAAGGTAAGGATATAATGCAACAATTGGTTCCAACCAATTCCTATACTTAATGCATCATCAACAATAAAAGATACTCAAGATATTTGTAAAAACATGGGAGACTTAGAATGCTCCGGGGCTTGCCTGGGATCCGACACAAGTCAATTCAGTTAGCTTGCACCGTCTTGGTGACATCGCAGGTCCTAGCACTTGCTTAGTCCTTCCATCTTCGGGATAGATCCATCAAACACCGTCTTCGGGTTCGGCTCCAACATCACATCCTTCATGTGGTTCATCTAGCGCACCTAGATGAGATGCAAGATGCATGTGTATGAATGTGATGAATGGTAACACAAGATGCATCACATAAGCATTCAAGACAAACACAAGATTATGCAAGACATAGACACCAATAGCTATTTAACTAACATCACACATCCTATCATGCAAAGATGGCAAAGAAGACGACAACACCAAGCATGACACAAGTTTTCCAAGATCTCAGGTGCTCTAACTCAGTCATCATTCAAGGCATAAGTCACACTTAACAATATACAAGCAAACACTATAATTGGAATCTGCCAATTTCTGGACATGCAAATAGCAGCTACAAGATTTAGCTATAACTGGAGTTACACAAATCCAAATGACTTGCAAGAAGACATTTTGGAAAGCTTATGAAATTATCTACATTTCATCTATAACCATCATAGCATGATTCACAAGTTAAGTAGGTCGAAATTATACATTTACAGAAACTGGTCCACAATTGACAGAGAGCAGCAATTTCTGAAACCCAACTTTAAATAGGCATAACTCACAAACTACAAGGCAAAATACCACCAAATTTTAACAGCAGCTAGATACATAAATTATCTACAACTTTTGTATAAACAAGTCTCACAACAAAGCACATTATCATGAAGAACTTTGCTAGGTTCCCAGATCTGTCCATAAACCACATTTGCAAGAAAATAAATATTAACTTATGTTGCAAACACATTATTAGGTAAAACCAACTTTACCAACATGTCACACATGACTAAAGAACACCTATAAAACCTAGTGTCCATGACCAAATAAATTCTTTTAATGCATTTCTTAATTTATTTTAGATAATAAGGTGATTTAATGAACATATACCAAAAGTATACAATAAATTCTACAAAAATTACAGTGGCTCACATATGCTCTCAATAGTCTACTGTACAAATTTCACTCCATTTTAATATGTACAGCAACCTCTATGAAAAAGACAAGTTGCTAAAGCAAGAAATCAAGGGAGAGCAAGATAAACCAATAACTCACTCATACTTCATCCAATACTTATGAAATTTTTACCACACATCAACTATCACATGAGTAGCATGCCACAAAAATTTCACTTCATTTGGAGCCCTAGATCTACAGTTATGGAAAATAACAAATTCAACTAGCATTACAACCTTACTGTACAAATCTATTTTTACCACAAAATATTGAAACTAAAACATGCCATATTATAGATCTAATGCATAGAGAATTTCACAAGGATTCCAAAAAGTCCTCATTTACTATTTTACGAATTTCCTATGAATTACTATGAATTTTCAAAGATTCAGCAAATCTACTGCAAATAGGTCCTTATCGGCACTATTCCTTTGAGTCACTGACTTCACAGTTAGACCCTTCTATTTTGTCAAATTTGAGCCCGAGGCCCCTCGTCGCAAATCACAGCAGGGGAGGCGCGGGAGTTCGCCACGGACGGCCGGAGGAGGCTTGTCGGCGGCGGTGGAGTGGTGGTGGAGCATGTACGGTCCCGTGCGCACCCGAGGGACAGCTCAGCTCGGCCCGAGGCGGCCCGAGTTGGCCCGGCCACGCGAGCCCGTGGCTCGGCGGTGAAGCGGCACGACAGGGAAGGGCACGACGGTGGCGAAGCGACGACCGTTGCTGGCTCCGGCTGTCTCGGCTCCCGGCGCGCCTCCTGACGACCGCAGCTCAGCCTGGGTGGCATGTGGCTTGCTAGCCGCGTGAGCAGGTGGCACCGGTGGCACTGGCTTCTGCAGCGAGGCCGCGACGCCGAGGGGGGCTCGGGAAAGGAGCTGGGGAGGAGCGGCGCAACCACAGAAGCGCGTAGGACACGCGCGACGCCGCCGCGGTGAACTGCTCGATGGGCAGCGCCACCACCACCTTGATGCCGATGTTGGCCAGCGCGCACAGCACGGTAGGGTCGGCGTCATATAGCTTCACCAGCGCGACGTCTTGCCGCTTCAGTAGATACACCACCGCCGTCGGGTTCGGTAGGTTGGTCGCCACGCGGCCGTAGTTCACGCCCACAGTCTCCGCCTCTACAGGGCAAACGAAGAGGAGCGGAACCGACATGGCGAGGACAGTGACGAGGAGGTGGCGTGGGGACGCTATGCTCTGCTGCGGCGCTATGCTCTGTTGCGGCGTGGAGATGTACTGAGGCAGAGCAAGACAGCGCGGGGAAGAGTGGGCGAGTGTGGTGCGAGCTGGCGAACGGACGCGGGCATGGGAGGCCACGCGGCAGCGAAGTTCTGTGGCCGGTCGGCCATGACAAGCTTCAGACGTTACAATGACTGAAGGAACTAATACTACCGCAAAATTACGACTGAAACACAAACTTTGACTCCCTCAAACTCCCAAACTAACGCGAATTAGCGAAAACTTCACTAATATAAGTTTCAGAGCTACATGGGGTCTCCAACTTTTCTTATATGAAGTTGAGCTGGTTAGGCCTAGTTTGGGAGATACAAGGTTCCAAAGTGGGGTACACGAAAACTCAAACACGAATTTCAGTCATCCCAGACTTAGCCGATTTTCGAGGTTTCAAAACAGCACCGAGTTCAATCTTTGTGCCTCGGTTTGACTTGCTTCAAAGCTAATCTAGCTCTTGGTCCAAACATAAAGTTTGCTGTACATAACATGGACTCCAACTTTTATTTAGGTTCCACTGCCATGCAAACACTCTAAGCTGCAGTTCAAACCAAGTCAAAGTAGCATCACTATAAAGCTTAAATCACCCTTTTTAATCTATTGGAGCATTTTCTGGCCACCTGCTCAACATTAACCCTTCATAACTTTTGTTCATGAGTGCAAGTAGAGTTGTTTGAGCAAGGTACCAAGGTTTGGTTGGCTTCATAGGTTTCCATCCACTTGATAAAGCAATTCATGCAAATATATGACTCATCATTTCATGTGACTTTTTGATTCCAAACTTCATGAAACTTTTCCATGGATCAATATAGATGGATATTGATGCGAGACACATGAAACAAGTACATCCAGCATTACTCAAGCATACTTTTTAGAAAAGGCAACATGTAAGCAATGGTGCATGGTCCAAGTTTAAGTGGTGGCTCATTTTCATATGTTTGACCTAACATCTCCATCACCACTTAACATGTCAAGGTTGAGCTTAAACCCATTGCTTAACTGGTGACAAACACCTGGGGTGTTACAGCCCTCCCCCCTTAAAGGAATCACGTCTCGAGATTCGGTGCGAAAGACTTTTAAGGGAAGAGAAACTTGTCATCCAGTTTCCAACATCAGTGATAGCATTAGGCTACTTTAACTTCAAAGTATCAGAGAGGATAATTTGGTCACGACACTTTCTGGTACTTGCTCTTCGTCGTAAGTTGTTGTCTGAAGAATTTCTTTCGTTGGCGTCCATAAAGCATTATTACATTGGAAGGAATCCAAGATAGCACTGTCCTACGTACTTCGTCCTCGATGTACGAAGAGTGATTCGAGCGTAGACTAAATACTTGTAACATCTACTTCCCTAGTGGATATAGCATAGAACTTATGGACTTTGCACTAGATTGCAGTCGGTTGACGGATATTCCTTACAACGGTGTTATATTGGCTCCTAAGGTCTGAAAAGCAGTTCTCTACTAACGTGGCTTGAGCACAACTTCTCGTAAAGGATGTGATCATAGATGGGGTAAACATCCTTTGAGGGCATGAGAAGCTAGTTAACCAATATCCAAACTGGTTGTAGCGGTGCACTCACTCATATGTCAACTAATGGAAAGCTACATAATGTTCCATGTGTGCAGTGCTCTTTTTCTGATAACAATACTGTATTACCTGAGTCAGTTGAGTGAGCGGTGAATGTGATAGCTGACTCTGTTGACTCAGCGTTTTCAATGACCATTATTTAAGGGAATTCTCGTATCCTAAATGGCAACAGTTATCTGAGTTGTATCTGAGGCAACCCCTTGGGTAAAACACATAGAAGACACCTTAGGCATGTCAGTATTGGAGAACCATTGATGCAGAAGGATGTTAGCGAGGCTTGGAGGGCAACATAAGTGGCAAGTAATCACAAAACTAGGGACTAGTTCACTACCAAGCAGGCTAAGTACAATTTGCCTTCGTGGTGCAGTTGCACAACAAGTTGGGTTTACTTGCATCGTAGCAAAACCAGTTTTCTTAAACTATATTTGACGTCGAGGCTTCCATTCTTTGGCCAATCAATATCTCAAAAACCATAATCCAAAAATCTATGGTTTGACACCTTTCCAATTACATTCGATTTGCAAGGCACAATTTGACTTCTAGAACACCTTGACTGCTCACACATTGCTGATCTAAGAGGGCAAAAGCAAGGCGCATAGGGGTGCAATTAGTCTTCTCAAGGGTATGGAGGGTTGTCTAACAGCAATACACCTACAAGTTGTAATTTCTTGGCATGAATTACAAACACAACCGTCTAATGCAAAGGATGATCGCAGTCACAGCGAAATTGCAGATTCTGTACCCTTTTATTTTCTATTCATATTTCACAAACTACTGCTCCAATATGCACAAATTTTGGTGGGCATGTAGATCCATGGGTCGTCTAACTACTCACCAAAATTCAACTCAACCGGACACCGTTTGACCATCCAAACAATTCATCTACCAAAACTGCTCTGTTCTGAAATGGCAGCAAACCGAGCCGACAAGATATCTCTCAAATCCGATATTTTACTCAACCAATACTCAAACCAACTTAAGACATTGAAGGGTCCTAAGCAAGGAATGAGATCACCAAGTTTGGGGTCAATCCAACTTCGTTTGAGTCACTAATCGCCGGCTTGAAGATGTTCGGTTCTGTACCTTAAAATCTAGACAAATTTCTTGTTCTTCTTTCTTTGCTTCACACGTTGTGGTGTGTGTTCTATACTCTTGATATCCTTGTATAGTAGCAGCATCTCTTTTCTCTGAGGATATAGACTAAGGTTTTCCATATGTGGTTCTCAGGAAACAACTTAAATCGTTTGATTTAGACACCAACTTGACGATGCACAAACATTGGACTTGTGGCTATGTTTTCGGAACACAAAGCATACTCTACATGGAGGGACTGTCCTACAAAGATAAGGAACCATTCCTATATATCCATCGGCACTTCATTCAATAGAGTTCGGACACATGTGTTAGTGGCACCTAGGGGCACAAAGATGCTGACTGAAACTAGGGACGTGCTTTCGCTAGCTCCTTACATAGCCGATACAACGTTTTGTACTATCTATGTGATTATCCAAGATGGAATTGACTTGATAGCATAGGTTTTGGAAAACAAAGCAGTAGTTGCATTGCTAACGGCTTGCTGTTTCATTGCTTAACATTGCTCTACGAGACATGGCCTTCCTAATTAGCAAAAAGTTGCCACCTAGCCAGAGGTTAAGCTTCCTACTAGTAACTAATCAGTTGTCTCTCAACACTAAAAGTTCTAAATCTTCACTCTTGCCAACATAGTTGTGATTGACGCATAACAGATGGTCGCCATCAAAGTCAGCAGAAAAGGGGTCACACTAGAAATGGTTGATCTCGACTGTGCGATCCACATGGACATAATGATCAAGACTTGGATAGCCAGGTCATAATCATAATGTGGCGTTCGATTCTTATCTACTAACAACGTATCCAACATTAAGTGTTGTGTGCCTTTCTGATCCAACAATGATGACATAAGTTGTTCACTAGGTGACGGACGTCAATACTGGGACAACCAAGTGGAGTCACTTGTCTACCACCTCTTGCAGTCTGTTAATGTTTATGCCGGTGATATGTTCTTCAAAGGTTATCTTCCAGACGACATCAGGAGGAAGCTCTACTACATATGGTCCTAATAGATTGATCTTTTGATAAGATATGGGGAGATAACCAAGAAAGGATCACAAGAAAATATCAAATCAACTGTCGTTTCATAATGGATCATGACTAGCAACCCTGATACCTGCACGTGCCGAGCAGCACAACCTTGTGTGCGCGCCCACAGGAGGCTCTCAGTTTCGTCGTGGCACCATAGACTGTTAATCGTAACACCATTACTGAACTGACAACCAAAGTGAAATTTCCCGTGGCACCCATTAAATTGTAAGAACACGCATTGTGCAAAAGAGGGATAGCAACAAGGATAGTCACAAGGTTAGGAATCAACAAGGAGGCGATCTAAAGATCAAAACACAGCGCAAGAGAACATAGCTTATTTACCAAAGACAACTGAGCAGGGGACTTCTTGCCTAATTTCCATATACGCCTCGTGTCCACCAAAGTGAGTACCAGATAAAGATTAAACTGAGATTTGGTCTTGTCGAGCAGCATCATGCGATCAAGACTGATAAACATCCAGAGACTTGAAAGGGTTGGAGGCAAAATAAATGAGATTCAAGGGACATAGCCAATGCACTGACTAGGGATTGAGTTGATAAAGCAATGACATGATCTGCGAGGAAAAGGTTCCAAAGCCAGGGTAGATAGCGATTAGCGTTGCACCAGATCAGCTGTAGGAGAAGGAGCAATGAGGTCCGACAAGGATTTTTGAGCAGGGTCCTCCCACATAGGAGCGAAACAACCACGACACATGCAAGCATTCAAGGGAACTAAGCTTGGGCCTAAGGTCGAGCAAAGGCATAGATAAAGTCTTCGTAGCGCAACGTTCAAGGCTAGCAACCACATGTACAGGCTCAGGTTCCTAAGAGAGAATCTAATTGGAGGCGACAACCGTGCGATTACGTAACTTGAGCGTTGTTCTAAGATAAAGCTATTTGACACTCATATGCTTACCGAGGACAAACGAGGTGACAACTATGGCACTAATTAGATAACAGGCATACATACCACATCATAGTTTCAAGCAAGCATTGGAGAGATTCAATCAAATTAGCTTAAGCACAATTACTAAGCACAAGGCTCACACACATAACAAGCATTTACCATACAAGATTTAACTACAAGCTTGGCCCAAAACCAAAGCAAGCTAAAGCATCCACTTAGTATATGCACAGAAAACTGAACAACAGTACAGTAGGCACAGGTTTCAAGCATAACTGAAGTTGTAGGCATCAAACAAAGGTGATCCTAGACTTTAGGTAAAGCTTATTAAGTTGTCTATAACTTTCTTATTATCATATGAAGATGATCCTACAACTAACAAGACCAAACAAGACAAAGAAGACATCTCTGCCCAGATTTGGACAGATTCTGTCATTCCATTTTGCAAGCTCATAACTGGAGATTTAGATCACCAAAAGTAGTGCTATTAGACATTTTGGAAAGCTTAGAAAAATTACTACACTTCTTCTACTATTTCCAAGCAATAATTCTATATGCACACAGGTAAAACAAACCAAATATTAAGATCTATTCCGAACATAAACAAAACCTGACAACAAACTTCTGAAATTCATAACTCTTAACCCATAAGGCCTAGGGTCATGAAATTTTTGGACAAGCAAGATACGAAAGTTAGCTACGACTTTGGTATTCTCCATAACTATAGAAAACACCGTTATGACCACGAAAACATCACTACTACAGAAACTGTTCTAGCAGCCAACGTCCCACAAGCAAAACAAAACTTGCCTTTGTTCTACTTAACAAGAGAGCACACAAACATGTTATTCTAGCAGCTCTAAACATTGTTACCTTAGAGCAACAATAAATTAATTTTAATCATAAGAACACCAAGTACTTAAGTGAGGCCTAAAGCATTTGCAAAAGCTTGTAAGAACAACATACCCACCACTTGGCTAAACTAGAGGACATTTATAGGTTCAAACATGTAACCACAATTATTTCTAGCAAGGCTAAGCACACACTTTTCTCAAGAACTTCCTATTCAAGCAACATGGAACAAGGCATTTTGTCTAGCTTCACCCAGGGAAGATAGCAACATCACATTGATCACAAGTTACTTAGTATTAGAACAAGGTGAGGGAAGCATATTTATGCACAAGCACAATCATGATGCATGCTCGTCCTATTCGTCCTCACCAAATTGCCAGCCTAAGGTGGCAATCACGTTCTATGTCGGTGGCATAACACGTACTCTCTCGATATATAGCTAGTCGTCAGCTACATTCAATCTACGCATTCGTGGTTAGCGTACCTGCAGGCAAATTCATTGCAGCCCATCCCACAAGATATAAATAAGCACACAATGAAAGCAGTAAACTAAGATACTCTCCATATATACATCCCCAGATGTATATACTTCGATATCCATAGCTACCCGATAAATATACCCGCAATTAAGTACCTTCATATATACATGGGTGTAACATATAATTATTCCAGTAACCACAGCTAACTCTCCCCTAGACCGACAGTTGGACGGTCATGCTCTCACAACTCACACTTACCTGAGCGTAGAGACAATTGATCCATACATTACCATTCAAGCGAATGGCATCCATACAATAACACGCCGTATGGACGACGAAAGTAAAAACCCCCATGTTAGTACTTAGATAGCCACCTAATAGTCCTTAACTGGGCATAAAGGAGGATGTCGCTAGCATAGTTTTGCAAATTAGTTTTGACAAATTTGCCTGTAGCTAAAGTTTTAGTTAAAATAGGCTTTTTAAAACCAAAACTTTGTTTTTAAAACAATGTACATGACAGTATTATGCTTAATCTTGCTCTGATGCCAGCTGTGACAGAACCGCCCAATTTATACAAGATCAAGTACGGCTGTCCCCGCTAACACGTTGACACACACATACTTTCACTTATATAAACCCGGTAGTCCGCCGAGTGTCCCAAAAGACCTCGGTAAATCAACATCACAACCAAGATCGCGTGATTAAGCAAATACACATCACATACACAGGGTTGCAGCGGAAATAATATTACATATGGGTTCACTAATAAAAGTACAAGTTTGAGTTTCAAAACCGCTTAGTGAAAACAACATAGCTTTCAAATGATTACATTAATATAAGTTCCAAATATATTGCTAGCATAAGTGACATCATCCGACAAAAGCATATAGATGAGAAGTAACTATAGAATCACCGAGCCCACCGGCGGTTAGCCACCATCTTCAACAGGCCGAGAACTCCGCCTGCAACATGGTGGGATAAACCCTGAGTACTCGAATGTACTCAGCCAGACTTACCCGTCGAAAACCAAAACAAATGACACCAAGGATCATGCATAGCTTAATTTAGTGGATCTGGCTGGACAACCTTTTTGCATAAAAGCTTGAGTAACCATTAGCATTATTCACCTGTACTAGCAGTGACTTTTAGCCATTACCTACCATCTATATTAGCACCTGTACTAATCAATCACTTGATTAAGTTGCAAACAATAATAACCATATCAAGTATTTCATGGCTCATTGTCATTATCATCATCATCATTATTTAACCATATCTTTAAATTTAGTGAATCTACGTTGCCGCTGCTCAGTCAAGTTCTCACTATCCGGGAGAGACGGCGATTCGAATCGATTCCTATCCAGCTGGAGGGGTATTCCTAAACACAAACCCTGCTTCCCCCGTCAGGGTCGCAAACAAGTCACCGTTGGTACGATTCAGGAGTCGCGAGTCCGAACAGATCGACATTCTCAGAGAACCACTCTGCCAAGGTTGTTCGGGACTCTAACCCGCCTTGGACTTATGCCAATGGCTCTCCACACATCCTTACTACCTCCAGAATGCACGCCACTGCTCGCGTCCCCGGCCTAAGTCGAGCTACTAGGCTTCGCGGTCGGAACGACTTATCCGGCCAGCTAAGTGTTAGGCTGCGTTCAACATGACATGAGGACGTACAGCGTATCGGTCCTTAAACGACACAGACGGGGATAGATTCACACCCAAGACCTCCATGCCTTGTTGCTGCACTACCATCATCCCGTCCGATCTCCTTTTCATTATTAACACATGGTTCTTTTTCATGATAGCCATTATAGCCAACCATGACCAGAGCTCATCCTACATCTCGCAGGTGACAGGAAATCACCTGACTTCTACCGGTCTAAGCATAGCTAAGCATTATTCGATCCTACACTTAATTAGGATTCATAGGATTTTATCTGGACAAGGTAAGGATATAATGCAACAATTGGTTCCAACCAATTCCTATACTTAATGCATCATCAACAATAAAAGATACTCAAGATATTTGTAAAAACATGGGAGACTTAGAATGCTCCGGGGCTTGCCTGGGATCCGACACAAGTCAATTCAGTTAGCTTGCACCGTCTTGGTGACATCGCAGGTCCTAGCACTTGCTTAGTCCTTCCATCTTCGGGATAGATCCATCAAACACCGTCTTCGGGTTCGGCTCCAACATCACATCCTTCATGTGGTTCATCTAGCGCACCTAGATGAGATGCAAGATGCATGTGTATGAATGTGATGAATGGTAACACAAGATGCATCACATAAGCATTCAAGACAAACACAAGATTATGCAAGACATAGACACCAATAGCTATTTAACTAACATCACACATCCTATCATGCTAAGATGGCAAAGAAGACGACAACACCAAGCATGACACAAGTTTTCCAAGATCTCAGGTGCTCTAACTCAGTCATCATTCAAGGCATAAGTCACACTTAACAATATACAAGCAAACACTATAATTGGAATCTGCCAATTTCTGGACATGCAAATAGCAGCTACAAGATTTAGCTATAACTGGAGTTACACAAATCCAAATGACTTGCAAGAAGACATTTTGGAAAGCTTATGAAATTATCTACATTTCATCTATAACCATCATAGCATGATTCACAAGTTAAGTAGGTCGAAATTATACATTTACAGAAACTGGTCCACAATTGACAGAGAGCAGCAATTTCTGAAACCCAACTTTAAATAGGCATAACTCACAAACTACAAGGCAAAATACCACCAAATTTTAACAGCAGCTAGATACATAAATTATCTACAACTTTTGTATAAACAAGTCTCACAACAAAGCACATTATCATGAAGAACTTTGCTAGGTTCCCAGATCTGTCCATAAACCACATTTGCAAGAAAATAAATATTAACTTATGTTGCAAACACATTATTAGGTAAAACCAACTTTACCAACATGTCACACATGACTAAAGAACACTATAAAACCTAGTGTCCATGACCAAATAAATTCTTTTAATGCATTTCTTAATTTATTTTAGATAATAAGGTGATTTAATGAACATATACCAAAAGTATACAATAAATTCTACAAAAATTACAGTGGCTCACATATGCTCTCAATAGTCTACTGTACAAATTTCACTCCATTTTAATATGTACAGCAACCTCTATGAAAAAGACAAGTTGCTAAAGCAAGAAATCAAGGGAGAGCAAGATAAACCAATAACTCACTCATACTTCATCCAATACTTATGAAATTTTTACCACACATCAACTATCACATGAGTAGCATGCCACAAAAATTTCACTTCATTTGGAGCCCTAGATCTACAGTTATGGAAAATAACAAATTCAACTAGCATTACAACCTTACTGTACAAATCTATTTTTACCACAAAATATTGAAACTAAAACATGCCATATTATAGATCTAATGCATAGAGAATTTCACAAGGATTCCAAAAAGTCCTCATTTACTATTTTACGAATTTCCTATGAATTACTATGAATTTTCAAAGATTCAGCAAATCTACTGCAAATAGGTCCTTATCGGCACTATTCCTTTGAGTCACTGACTTCACAGTTAGACCCTTCTATTTTGTCAAATTTGAGCCCGAGGCCCCTCGTCGCAAATCACAGCAGGGGAGGCGCGGGAGTTCGCCACGGACGGCCGGAGGAGGCTTGTCGGTGGCGGTGGAGTGGTGGTGGAGCATGTACGGTCCCGTGCGCACCCGAGGGACAGCTCAGCTCGGCCCGAGGCGGCCCGAGTTGGCCCGGCCACGCGAGCCCGTGGCTCGGCGGTGAAGCGGCACGACAGGGAAGGGCACGACGGTGGCGAAGCGACGACCGTTGCTGGCTCTGGCTGTCCCGGCTCCCGGCGCGCCTCCTGACGACCGCAGCTCAGCCTGGGTGGCATGTGGCTTGCTAGCCGCGTGAGCAGGTGGCACCGGTGGCACTGGCTTCTACAGCGAGGCCGCGACGCCGAGGGGGGCTCGGGAAAGGAGCTGGGGAGGAGCGGCGCAACCACAGAAGCGAGTAGGACACGCGCGACGCCGCCGCGGTGAACTGCTCGATGGGCAGCGCCACCACCACCTTGATGCCGATGTTGGCCAGCGCGCACAGCACGGTAGGGTCGGCGTCATATAGCTTCACCAGCGCGACGTCTTGCCGCTTCAGTAGCTACACCACCGCCGTCGGGTTCGGTAGGTTGGTCGCCACGCGGCCGTAGTTCACGCCCACAGTCTCCGCCTCTATAGGGCAAACGAAGAGGAGCGGAACCGACATGGCGAGGACAGTGACGAGGAGGTGGCGTGGGGACGCTATGCTCTGCTGTGGCGCTATGCTCTGTTGCGGCGCGGAGATGTACTGAGGCAGAGCAAGACAGCGCGGGGAAGAGTGGGCGAGTGTGGTGCGAGCTGGCGAACGGACGCGGGCATGGGAGGCCACGCGGCAGCGAAGTTCTGTGGCCGGTCGGCCATGACAAGCTTCAGACGTTACAATGACTGAAGGAACTAATACTACCGCAAAATTACGACTGAAACACAAACTTTGACTCCCTCAAACTCCCAAACTAACGCGAATTAGCGAAAACTTCACTAATATAAGTTTCAGAGCTACATGGGGTCTCCAACTTTTCTTATATGAAGTTGAGCTGGTTAGGCCTAGTTTGGGAGATACAAGGTTCCAAAGTGGGGTACACGAAAACTCAAACACGAATTTCAGTCATCCCAGACTTAGCCGATTTTTGAGGTTTCAAAACAGCACCGAGTTCAATCTTTGTGCCTCGGTTTGACTTGCTTCAAAGCTAATCTAGCTCTTGGTCCAAACATAAAGTTTGCTGTACATAACATGGACTCCAACTTTTATTTAGGTTCCACTGCCATGCAAACAATCTAAGCTGCAGTTCAAACCAAGTCAAAGTAGCATCACTATAAAGCTTAAATCACCCTTTTTAATCTGTTGGAGCATTTTCTGGCCACCTGCTCAACATTAACCCTTCATAACTTTTGTTCATGAGTGCAAGTAGAGTTGTTTGAGCAAGGTACCAAGGTTTGGTTGGCTTCATAGGTTTCCATCCACTTGATAAAGCAATTCATGCAAATATATGACTCATCATTTCATGTGACTTTTTGATTCCAAACTTCATGAAACTTTTCCATGGATCAATATAGATGGATATTGATGCGAGACACATGAAACAAGTACATCCAGCATTACTCAAGCATACTTTTTAGAAAAGGCAACATGTAAGCAATGGTGCATGGTCCAAGTTTAAGTGGTGGCTCATTTTCATATGTTTGACCTAACATCTCCATCACCACTTAACATGTCAAGGTTGAGCTTAAACCCATTGCTTAACTGGTGACAAACACCTGGGGTGTTACACTGCTGATCCTGCTGGGGGTCCTCAGTCACCTCGAATGGCTCACCCTCTAATCGTGATCCAATCATCAATCAAGCATCATTCCAATCATTACATGCATACAAGATAGAACTCCATTAGAACAGTACACCAAACAGTGAAAACATATGTTGAAAAGCTTACAGATCTATTCTACACATTGCTACGAACACATGAGCGAAAGAATCACTCAAATCGGACTTAAAACGTGAAAGTTATGCATGAAATAAGATGTAATGGCAATTCTGTAAATAAACTAACCTATTTTCAAATTAAAACAATTAAAAATCTGAATTTAAATGAAATTTGGACCGGGCATACTATTTCTGGAAATGTCAGGGTTCTAAACGAATAAAATCAGGACCGAAAAATAATTATTTTGAACTAACCAGGACTGCGGGTTGATTCACTAAAAATCGGGGGGGGGGGGCTATTTTGTAAAACTGGCATGGCTGACCGCGTGTTGACCGGGGCTGCTGACTCATCTGACACGTGGCGCACTGTGGTTCGCTTGGTGCACCACATGGCGTAGACCGGTGCTGACGCAGGCACGGTGCGCCGGGTCCATGGTTCACCGTGGACCGACCACTTAAATCCAACCGGTATCTAATATGGGCCATCCATGCTAGATCCAACGGCGCAGGGGTGAGGGCCGGGCGGTGGCTCGCCGGGGAAGAAGGAGATGCTAGCGGCGCCATGGTCGGTGTGATAGAAACTTGGGCTACGGCTTCCTAGGGCGCCAAAACAAGATCTGAGGGCACGGAAAGACGGAGGGGCTCACCGTGAGTCGTCTGGAGGGGAACGTGGCGACCAGGAAGGCTCCGAAGTTGGTCGTCGACGGCGGCCATGAACTGGAGAGAGAAAAGGCGTGCGGTTGAGGATGTAGCCGGGCAAAACAAGGCCAAAACGTGAATTGGGGAGTACCAACAGGCGCGGGGAAGTTCGGCGGTGCTTCGGGTGGCTTTGGCGACGACGTTCGCGCTTGGGAGGGGGGATTCACCGACGGCGGTGGCTCACGGCAGCGGGCAAGGGATGGAGAAGGGCAGAGGGGAGGCTCGGCCTTTATAGGTGGGCGGCGTGGGCGTTGCGGGCCGCGGTGCCGAGGTGGGCAGCGCTGGTGGGCTGGCTCGGTGGTCAAGGCCGGCCGAGTTGATGCGCGCACGCGGGTGGCAAGCTGGGCCGCGCGGGGTGCGGGCCAGCGCGTCAGCGCGGGGCAGCCGCCGAGTGGGCCGCTCCAAGCAAGGCAGGCCAGGAAGGGGGAGGAAGAAGGCCGGGCTGGCTGGAGTTGGGCCAGAAGGTGAATTTCTTTTTTTTTCCAAATCAAATTTTTATCCAATTCTATTTTCTCCATTTTCATTTTTAAGCCAAATTCAAATAAGTTTTGAATGCAAAATTTCAAATCATCTAGCCCTACACTCAATCAAAACCCATATGATTCGGCATGAATGCAACAAACAAGTTTCTAAACTTATAGTTTATTTTATTTATACAATATTTATTATTTGGCCTATGTTAGAAATACCTAGAAAATGTATAAATAGGGCAAGAATTTAATTGCTAATTTGCAGTAGAATTTTGGGTGTTACAAGCCCGGGCTTGATTTGCAATCTCCACGGTCTGGGCCATAGCAGCCGTCAGGTAAGCTTGTATATCATCACGAACTGCCTGGATTTCTAGCATATTGGGTAGTCGTTGCATTGTCGCCATAGCGATAGCTACGTTGGCGCTTGGAGTCCTAAAGACCTGCTTGTCCCCTACCCTATCAAAGGCATTGTTAAGGTTGCATGGATGGACCCTTATGCGTCGTGCCTCCTCTTCTGCCTTGGCTTCGGCTTGTCGGCAATTAAACCGATCAATATTGCGTGCTTCGCGTGCTAGCCTTTCTTATTCTGTTTCGCCAACTGCCGGTGGCTCGTCATTACTGACGACATTGATCAAGTCTCCTTGCCTTGGTGGGAAAGATGGGAATCGTGGGAAACCCAAGGAGTGGTCTGGGATGTCTAGATCGTATTCAACTCCTTCATTGTCATGATGCTGGAGCTCGGTGTAGACGGAGCCATTAGATGCGATGCCGGACGAGGAGCTTGAGCCGCCCTCTTGAACTGTGTGGACCGATCCTTCTTGATACTCCTCAATCCAGACCATGTTGACAAAGTTGCGCAGGCCGTAGGGCTGAGCCTGGTAGTTCTCCATCGAGGCTTCGCACTCGGAGAGCCAAAGACCCATCGCGGGGGCTGGTCGGCGATGAACGGAGCGCCCTTTAGGAGTAGACATGACCACGAGATCCATACCGAGTCATGTAGGACGACTGGCCTGAGCTAGTCGAGTAGATCTGTTGTGGGTAGTGGTTACCTATTCATTAGGCTGATTTTGAATCGAACTTACTAGAGCTAGGGTTTCAGCAAGCTTGGTGCCGACCCGATCGATGGAGTCGAGCAGGTCGGTGTTGTCGATCTACCTCCCTTTGTAGTGAGGAAGCGAACGACGGGTTGTCGGCATGGCTGAAGACGATGCTGGTGTGGCTAGAGCTAGATCCACCATGGTCGGAGCCGTAGCCGATGCAGGTGAAGCAGTGGTCGACGCAGATTGAATCCATGCCTCCTCCATGGTCATGGCAATGAAGTTGTCGGAGCCAGTGGTCCAGGTGATCTGGCCGATGGTGAACGTGAGGTCGTTCGTCATAGCCATGGAACCAAGGATGATGACCATCTTGTTCGTCTAGAGAGCAGTACACACACCCCCTACCTGGCGCGCCACTGTCGACGAAATATGGTTGGCAGTCTACCTAGGGGTATACCCAAGGTAGTAGATTATCAGCAGACAGATGCGCAAGCTACAAACAAGATGGTGACGCAAGACAGACACGAGGTTTTATCTAGGTTCGGCCACTGTGAAGGCGTAATACCTACGTCCTACATCTGATTGTATTGCAATATGTCAATGAGAGATGTTTTTGAGAGGGGTCCCCTGCCCGCCTTATATAGTCTGGGGGTAGGGTTACAGATCTGGAAACTAATCCTAACTAGTTACAATTGCCATAGGTGGCCGAATAAGGATCCCTATTCTAACCGACCAGGATCTTGCTTGATCTCCAAATCTGCCTTGATTCCTTGCACGAGACTCCGAGCAGATTGGCTGGGCCATGTGTCGTCTTCTAGTGGGCCAGACCCCCTGGTTTGGGCCAGCCCAAGCCTAGCCATAAGGGTATAGGCGTTAATACCCCCATAGCCATACTATTAAGGGGGTATGAACGGGTAGCTTGACCTAGGTGAGTCTAGTGAGTTAGGTGTGATGCACACTTATTAAAACTAGCACTTGGTAGCTCCACAATAGCCCTTTGATCCAATGGAGCAAACTTCATTCACAAATGATTGAGAGTTGGAAGTGAATGGAGGGTCAAATACTGACCGGACGCTGGCTCCGATGTGACCGGACGCTGGCTTAGAGTCCGGTCAGTTCATTTGACCAAGGTGAAATCATTTGGAAATGACTGGATGCTGCGAGGTCATGGCACCGAACGCTGAGGGCCAGCGTCCGGTAGACTCCAGTAAGGTCCCAAAGAGGGAGAATTCTGATCGGACGCGTCCGATCAATACTGACCGGACGCTGATCAGGTTCCGGTTACTGACCGGACGCTGCTCAGCAAGTGACTGGACTCTAGAGGTCCAGCGTTCGGTCAACATCAGTAAGGTTCTAGTGAGGGGAAAACATGACCGGACACGTCCGGTCAATGCTGATCGAACGCTGTGGGGGTATGGCCCCTGGTATCCTCAAGACAAGACATGGGCCGTACCATCAGAGGTGGCCTTGCCCACAAGATCAAGACGTGCACGGCGCTGCTTGGCGAGCACCACAAGACATTGTATAGTACCAAATAGGATACTTTACTTGTAACCCTGTCCTTCCAGACTATATAAGGAGAGGCAGGGGTCCCCTAGTCGATATCTCCAACAGACCTCAATCAATATAGAATAATGAGACACAGGACGTAGGTATTACGCCAACATGGTGGCCGAACCTATATAAATCTTGTGTCTTGTGCCTCTGTAACCATCTGGTTCCTGATTACACGCACTGTCTACCGACAATCTACCATCATGGGCATACCCCTAGATGGACTGCCGATCATATTTCGTCGATAGTGGCGCGCCAGGTAAGGGGTGTGCGTGCTGATCCTCTAGTGAACCAAGTGGCATACCTCAAGATCAACGACGTCGGCGGTGCCCCGGTGTCCCTCGACATTGTGCATCACGATCTGCTTCCATCATCGACGACCTCAGACTCGCATCACGAAGCGACTCGTGGCTGCACGCAACAGAACTCGGAGTCCTATGTCAACATGTCTCCGGCAACGATTAGATGGATCAAACATGAGGATTATGGGGGCCGGACACGGATGTCTTCGTGCTCAGCATCCTTCATTGTCACGGCTCCACGAGGCAACGGGGGCACCAAACGCTGCTAACCGTAAGCCAATAAGGAAAGAGCAAGATCGAAAAAGGCATGCAGGATAATCATGCATGTACGTGTGCATGCTTCATGTACAGAGCAATCCAGCTTGCTGTGCACGTGAGGTACTGCTACTACGGCACCATCTGGACATCACGCCATGGCCATCTAGAGGCATAAGGATGACGTCGCCTAGACTACTTACTCCGACCACATGCCGCGTCGCAATGATGATTGCCGCGAAGAACGGCGCCATGACAATCACGACTGCCGCCATGATGACAGTTCGAAAAGCTTGAGCACCGGGCAACTTCATCAATGCCGACCAGATAATGCCATACACCACAGACCAGACATTCTATCTAAAGCTAAGTCACGCTTTAATATTTTTCCTAAATATTCTCCAATCTCCGTATATCGCCATAATGCTTCTCCGAGCTATTTTCTCTATGTTTGCTCTCCAAACGTTTTTCTTTCATGTATACCATCTTAAAGATGACATACAGCTAAGTCTAAGGCGAACCCCCGAACAGTCCTATTGACGATCAGACGCCTCCAGAGATGGCTCTGTCTTTGGCTCCTCCCTACACGTGCACGAGCGTCTGCCCTCTACGTTATGGGTGGTCAACAGCGGCTCCTTAGCGATGCTTGTTCCTTCTACACGTGCACGGGCTCCGTGCTCGACGTTATGGACTATGGGCTAGCTAGGGCTAGAGACTCAGCTACACACTAACTATTTGGGCAGTTTATATTAAACATGAATGTATTTTCACGCCAACTGATCGACAAACTGCATACGCCGTTTCATCACCATTGCTGATTTTTCTCCAGAGTTTATTTATTGGTGCATCATGTACTACCCGTTCTACATGTTTGCATTGTAGGATCGTCGTCTAGGTGATCGAATCACCTGGTGCTCGAGCTTCCCCACTGATCAACTGGTTGGATCGCTCGGTTCATGGACTCCGTCGCTGACCAGTTGATCGGACTATTCGCCGCTCGTGCTTCATCGCCAGCTACGCCAGTTACTCCTTAGTGCTCGGATTCTTCGTGCTCGAGGACTAAGTGGGCACACTTCACTGCACAGATGTCGTCAGCTACGTCGGTGTTCAGACATCGCTGCCTACGCTAGGGACTCCTTGGTGCTCAGACATCGCCGCCTATGCCGGGGACTCCTCGGTGCTCGGTCATCGCCACCTACGCTGGGGACTCCTCGGTGCTCAGTCATCGCCAGCAACCCCGGGGACTCCTCGGTGCTCGGTCATCACCGCCAGGGACTCCTCGGTGCTCGGTCATCGCCAGCGACGTTGGGGACTCCTCGCTCCTCGGTGCTCGGTCATCGCCGCCTACGCCGGGAACTCCTCACTCCTCGGTGCTCGGTCATCGCCAGCGACGCTGGGGACTCCTTGCTCCTCGGTGCTCGATCATCGCCAGCGATGCCGGGGACTCCTCGCTCCTCGGTGCTCGGTCATCGCCAGTGATGCCGGGGACTCCTCGCTCCTCGGTGCTCGGTCATCTCCGCCTATGCCGAGGACTCCTCGCTCCTCGGTGCTCGGTCATCGCCGCCTATGCCAGGGAATCCTCGCTCCTCGGTGCTCGGTCATCGCCGCCTACGTCGGGGACTCCTCGCTCCTTGGTGCTTGGTCATCGCCAGCATCGCCGGGGACTCCTCGCTCCTCGGTGCTCGGTCATCGCCAGCGACGCCGTGGACTCCTCGCTCCTCGGTGCTCGGTCATCGCCAGTGACGCTGGGAACCCCTCGCTCCTTGGTGCTCGTATGTCGCCAGCGACACCGGGGACTCCTCGCTCCTTGGTGCTCGGACTTCACCAGCGACGCCGGGGACCCCTCGCTCCTCAGTGCTCGGTCATCACCAGCGACGCCAGGGACTCCACGCTCCTCGGTGCTCGGACATCGCCAGCGACGCCGGGAACCCCTCACTCCTCGGTGCTCGGTCATCGCTAGCGACACTGGGGACTCCACGCTCCTCGGTGCTCGGACTTCGCCAGCGACACCGGGGACCCCTCTCTCCTCGGTGCTCGGTCATCGCCAGCGACGCCGGGGACTCCACGCTCCTCGGTGCTCGGACATCGCCAGCGACACCAGGGACCCCTCGCTCCTCAGTGCTCGGTCATCGTCAGCGACGCCACTGACTTCTCGCTCCTTGGTGCTCAGTCATCGCTGCCTATGCCGGGGACTCCTCGCTCCTCGGTGCTCGGTCAACGCTAGCGACGCCGAGGACTCCTCGCTCCTCGGTGCTCGGTCATCGCCAGTGACACCGGGGGCTCCTCGGTGCATCCTTGGTGGTCGGAACTTGCTACGTCTCATCGGTGTGCTATCAGCTGCTCCATGCTGTTCGGATCAGGGTGCTGATATTGGGTAGCACGTCTGGGGTCTTGATACGCGCATGTCAGACGACGTGGACAAGCTTTCAAACTTCTTTTTCTTTGACCCTGCTACAAGATTCATTCTTCATCTTCTAGCAGGCTAGAGGACTAAGTGGGCACACTTCACCTTGCGGTGAATGTGCTTGTTCTCATCTCGAGGCTACGCCCGGGGACTGGCTGCCTGCTCGGCTGGTTTTCTACTTTCTGACCCTGGCACCACACAACTACGTCACCTACTGTCAGGCTCGAGAACTAGCTGTGGGGGTATGGCCCCCGGTATCCTCAAGACAAGACATGGGCCGCACCATCAGAGGTGGCCTGGCCCACAAGATCAAGACGTGCACGGCGCTGCTTGGCGTGCACCGCAAGACATTGTATAGTACCAAATAAGATACTTTACTTGTAACCCTATCCTTCCAGACTATATAAGGAGAGGCAGGGGTCCCCTAGTCGATATCTCCATCAGACCTCAATCAATACAGAATAATGAGACACAGGACGTAGGTATTATGCCAACATGGCGGCCGAACCTATATAAATCTTGTGTCTTGTGCCTATGTAACCATCTGGTTCCTGATTACACGCACCGTCTACCGATAATCTACCATCATGGGCATACCCCTAGATGGACTGCCGACCATATTTCGTCGACAGACGCTACCAGCGTCCGGTCAACTCTTAACCACTGGAGTTCGGGGTGTACTGACCGGAGCATCCGGTCACCCCGCAGAGGCACATAATGGTTCATTTTTTAGCCGGTGTTATAAATACAACCTCCGCTCATGTGTGGGGGGGTACTTTTGCTCATTCCAATAGTTGAGAAACACGTTTGTGAGTGCCAAGAAGAGCAAGGTCCTAGTGAGGTGATTGAGATTTGAGAATCCCAAAGAAAGACCTCATTAGTTAAGATCAAGAGTAGCAAAGTGTGCATCCACCTTCTCATTAGGCTTGTCATGGTCAAGTGAGAGTTCGTGCTTGTTACTCTTGGTGATCGCCATCACCTAGACGGCTTGGTGGTGATTGGGAGCTTGCTGATCACCCGGCGGAGCTTGTGGGTGACCCAACTCAAGTTGTGAGCGGTTGTGGGTGATTCACCACGACGGAGTGTCGAAGAATCAACCCGTAGAGAGCACTTGATCCTTGTGCGGATCAAGGGGGAGCTACACCCTTGTGTGGGTGCTCCAATGAGGACTAGTGGGGAGTGGCGACTCTTCGATACCTCGGCAAAACATTGCCATGTTCCTCCCTCTCTATTTACTTTGAGCATTTACTTTGTGCATTTATTTTGAGCAATTCAATTCATGTCTTTACATTCTTAGAATTGCCATGCTAGAATAGGATTGGAACTTAGGTTGCAAGTCTTTTGTGTGGTAGAACAATTAGAAACACTTTCTAGGCACAAGGGGTTAATTGGGCTAACCATAGGATTTAATTGTTGCAAATAATTTTAGAATTAGCCCAATTCACCCCCCCTCTTGGGCATCTTGATCCTTTCAATTGGTATTAGAGCCTCGTGCTCACGTATTTAGGCTTAACCGCCTAAAGCAAGATGTCTCACGGGGATGGACCTCCTCCTATCTTTGAGGGAGATGACTTTCCTTATTGGAAAATTCGCATGACGGCGTATCTAGAAGCTCTAGATGTTGGTATACTTAGAGCCATCTCACAAGGCTTCCCAAAACCTTAGGATGCTACTCACCTACAAGGTGATGAGGTGAATTACGAGAAGTGGAATGCAAAGGCTTGAAACACCATCTTTAGAGGCCTCTGCAAAGATGTGTTCAATCGGGTGAGGAACCACAAAGACGCCCATGCACTATGGTCGGACATTTGTGCGCTCCATGAGGGAACTAAGAGTGAGCGTGAGGAGCGCTATCATCTTGTCATGAAAAAGCTCAACTCTTTTGAAATGCTTCCTAAAGAATATGCTAATGAGATGTATTCACGTTTGAATGTTCTTGTAGAGGAAGTCAATGGGCTTGAACTCACTCAAATGCAACGATCCGATGTTGTAAGAAAAATCTTGAGTGTCCTCCCCATTGACAAATATGGGCATATTGTGACCGTGCTACATCAAGGTGATCTTTCCACCACAACACCAACACAAATCTTGGGAAAGATCAATGCTCATGAGATGTACATGCACATCATGCCACAAGATGGCTCATCCTCTACCAAGAAGAAAGATAAGAACTTAGCATTCAAAGCTAGTCAAGAGAAGGGCAAAGCAAGACTTGAGTATGAGAGCTCAAGTGAAGATGAAGTTGATGATGAAAGTCTTGCTCTCATGGTGAAGAAGACCACTAAGATGCTAAAGAAGCTTAACAAGAGTGGCATCAAGTTTGGTGGCAAGAAGAAGAAGTTCTTCACTAGCTCTAGAAGGAAGCCAATCTCCGAGATGGATTGCTTCAATTATGGAGAACTTGGTCATCTAGCACACCAATGCACTAAGCCCAAGAAAGACAAGTTCAAGAACAAACACAAGGGCAAGAAAGATGACCCAAGTAATGAAGAAGAAGAAGAGAAGAAGAAGAACAAGCCATACAAGAAGAGAGATGGCAAGAAGAGGGATTTCCACAAGAAGAAGAAGAGTGGAAAGGCATACATTGTCGGTGATTAGCTCTCGGACATTGACTCATCTAGTGCCTCATCCGATGATGATAGTGATAACGAGAAGGTGGTCGCAATTGTTATCAACTCTTCATCATCTTCATCGCCACCACCGCCATCATCCTCTACACACCTATGCCTTATGGCCAAGGGTGACCACAAGGTATCAAACAATGATGATAGTAGTGATGATGAGCATGCTAGTGATGATGACAGCGATAGTGATGATGATGAATATGAGTCACCTACTTATGATGATCTTGCTAGATTGCATAAACAGTACACTAAGATCATTATAAAGACTAGAGCTAAGAATGAAAAGCTAGAGGCTAAAAATGACGCACTTTTAGCAAAATGTGATATAGCCAAAAAGGCTAGTGTTGAGCTTAGAGAAGCTAATGATGCTATGTCATCCAAACTCAAGGAGCTCAAATCTTCTAAGAAGGAGCTTAAAGATAAACATGATAAACTTGAGAGGACACATAATGAGCTCATCACTAGCCACAACAAGCTAAGAGAAGAATACACCATTCTTAAGGTTAATCATGATACTCTTGTTATTGCTCAAGAATTCTTATCCAATGAGCCACATGATGCTACTAACGATGTTGTTAAGATTGATATAGCTACATCATGTGATGACTTGATTATTGAGAGCATTGGGCAAAGTTCTAGTAGCAAGGGCAAGCAAGTGGTTGAGGCCGATGATTATGATGAGTTTGTCAAGATTAAGAGTGACAATGAAAAGCTCAAGAAAGATCTTGAAGAACTCAAAACCACCAAGTCGATTGTGCTAGAAACTATTGTTCATGATGATGGTTTGATCCTTGAGAATGAGAAGCTCAAAGATGAGAACAAGAAGCTCAAGGAAGAGAAAAACAATGATGCTCTCAAGGAAGAAAACAAGAAGCTCAAGTTGGAGAAAGAGCATCTTAAGATTGGATTGAGCAAGGTCACAAGAGGCAAGCATCTTCAAAGTGAGCTACTAATGAACACCATCATGAAGATGGATAGAAGTGGCATTGGGTACATGACAAACAAAGAGAAGAAGGCTTAAGCTCAACATCAACAAAAGCCAAAGCCAAAGAAGTGTTTTGAGTGTAGACAAGAAGGCCACTTTGCTCATGAGTGCCAAACTCCGCCACCACAACCCTTGCCCAAGCATGCTAGACCCTTTGCTTTCAATGCTCACTACATGCTTAGAAAGGATTCTAGTGGAAAGATGAAAGTGATGTTCTTAGGTCCTCCCAATAAGAATAGGCCTAAGAAAATTTGGGTTGTAAAGTCACTTGTTGAAAGGTGAAGGGCCCTCAATAAGTTTGGGTTCCTAAAGCTTGATCTCTTATGTGTAGGTGAACTACAAGACCGGTGGAAGTCATTGGGTTATTGATAGTGATTGCACACAACATATGACTGGTGATCCTCGTATGTTCACCTCACTAGATGAAGAAGTAGATGGGCAAGAAAGAATCACATTTGGAGATAACTCAAAGGGCAAGGTCAAAGGATTGGGTAAAGTGGCAATATCAAATGATCATTCCATCTCCAATGTGCTATATGTTGCTTCATTGAGTTTCAACTTGCTATCCGTTGGACAATTGTGTGATCTTGGCTTCCAATGCTTGTTTACCGAGAAGGAGGTTGTTGTATCCAAGAAGGATGATGATCATGTGATATTCAAAGGATTTAGATACAACAACCTACATCTAGTGGACTTCACCTCTGAAGATGCAAACTTGAAGACATGCCTATTCACCAAAACAACACTTGGGTGGCTATGGCATAGAAGACTTGCTTATGTTGGAATGAACTCACTCAAGAAGCTTATGAAGAATGATTTGGTGAGAGGGTTGAAGGATGTGAAGTTTGAGAAGGACAAGCTTTGTAGTGCATGTCAAGCTGGCAAGCAAGTTGTAAATACCCATCCAACAAAAGCTTTCATGTCAACCGCAAGAGTGCTAGAACTCCTTCACATAGATTTATTTGGACCAACAACATACAAAAGTTTGGGAGGGAATCTTTATTATCTTGTGATTGTTGATGACTATTCAAGGTATACATGGGTATTCTTCCTTCATAACAAATCCAAAGTTGCATCTTGCTTCAAGAAGTTTGCCAAGAGAGCACAAAATGAATTTGAAGTGAAGCTCAAAAAGATAAGAAGTGAGAATGGGAAAGAATTTGACAACACAAACATAGAAGCTTATTGTGATCAAGTTGGAATCAAACATGAAGTCTCCGCAACATATACTCCTAAACAAAATGGTGTAGTTGAGAGGAAGAACCGGATATTGATTACTCTTGCGAGAACAATGCTTGATGAATACAACACCCCCGAAGCTCTATGGGCGGAAGCAATCAACACCGCATGCTATGCATCCAACCGCCTATTCCTTCAAAAGTTCCTTAGCAAGACACCTTATGAGTTGCTCAATGGGAAGAAGCCGGACGTCTCCTTCTTTAAGGTGTTTGGTTGCAAATGCTACATCTACAAGAAGCGGCAACACCTAGGGAAGTTTCAAAGACATTATGATATTGGTTTTTTGTTGGTTACTCATCAAAGTCCAAAGTATATAGAGTATTTAATCATGCCACCGGCTTGGTTAAAGAAACATATGATGTGGAATTTGATGAATCTAACGGCTCCCAAGGAGCACATGAGAATCTTGATGATGTAGGTGATAAACCATTGAGGGAGGCTATGAAGAACATTCTGGCTGGAGACATCAAGCCTAAAGATGATGAAGATGATGTACAAGTGATTGATCCACCTTCTTCATCAAGTGTGCCACAAGATGGTGAAAAAGATGGGAGAGTAGAAAATGAAGATACGCATGTCTCCCATGAACAAATGGTGGTACAAGCATAAGATGTTGATGCTCCACAACCTCCCCCTCAAGTGGTCAATAGAAGAAATACACCTCTACTTCAAGATCATCCACAAGATCTCATCATAGGGAGTCCATCAAAGGGTGTAATGACTCGATCTAAAAAACTTGCTTCATTTATTGCTCATCACTCTTTTATCTCTTGCTTTGAGCCTACTAAGGTAGAAGAAGCTCTTCAACATCCGGATTGGATAAATGCAATGCATGAGAGTTGCACAACTTCACCCGCAATGAAGTTTGGACTCTTGAAGAGTGGCCAAAAGGTGCAAGAGTCATTGAAACAAAGTGATTGTTCCGAAACAAACAAGATGATCAAGGTGTTGTGAGGAACAAGGCAAGACTAGTGACAAAGGGGTTCTCTCAAGTTGAAGGCTTGGATTTTGGAGAGACCTTTGCACCGGTTGCAAGATTAGAAGCCATTCGTATCCTCCTTGCATATGCATCACATCTTCAAATAAAACTTTATCAAATAGATGTGAAAAGTGCATTTTTAAATGGCTTTATTAATGAACTAGTCTATGTTGATCAACCTCCCGGGTTTGAAGACCCTATATATCCTAATCATGTTTATAGGTTGTCCAAGGCATTATATGGGCTTAAACAAGCCCCAAGAGCTTGGTATGAGCGCCTTCGGGACTTCCTCATTGAGAAGGGCTTCACCATTGGGAAGGTCGACACCACACTATTCACCAAGAAGCTTGATGGGCATATCTTCATTTGTCAAGTGTATGTTGATGATATCATCTTTGGATCATCAAATGAAGATTCTTACAAAGAGTTTGGTGAATTGATGTCGAAAGAGTTCGAGATGTCAATGATTGGAGAGCTTACGTTCTTTCTTGGTTTTTAAGTCAAGCAAATGAGAGAAGGGATTTTCATCTCTCAAGAAAAATATACTAATGATCTTCTCAAGAGATTCAAGATGGATGAATGTAAGCCAATCAAGACACCAATGCCAACTAATGGACATCTCGACCTAGATGAGGGAGGTAACCCAGTTGATCAAACTCTCTACCGCTCTATGATTGGTAACTTATTATATTTGACCGCATCTAGGCCCGACATCATGTTTAGTGTGTGTATGTGTGCTAGATTTTAAGCTAATCCTAAGGAAACTCATTTAATTGCCGTAAAAAGAATCCTTAGGTATCTTAAGCACATACCAAGCATTGGCCTTTGGTATCCCAAAGGAGCTATATTTGAATTAGTTGGCTATTCCGATTCGGACTTTGCCGGTTGCAAAGTTGATAGAAAAAGCATATCCAGAGGGTGCCATTTGCTTGGTAGATCACTTGTGTCTTGGTCCTCCAAGAAAAAAAATAGTGTGGCTTTGTCCACCGCCGAAGCGGAATACATTACCGTGGGTGCTTGTTGTGCACAAATACTTTACATGAAACAAACTTTGCTAGACTATGGTATAGTTCTAGATAAAGTACCTCTTTTGTGCGACAATGAAAGTGCGGTAAAACTTGCAAATAATCTGGTTCAACACTCTCGCACCAAGCACATTGATATTCGCCATCACTTTCTTAGAGATCATGTTGCTAAAAATCATATATCACTAGAAAGTGTAAGGACCGAGGATCAATTGGCGGATATCTTCACTAAACCTCTAGATGAGGCAACATTTTGTAGATTGCGGAATGAACTCAATGTGCTTGATTTTAGTAACTTCACTAAAAATTGAGCTTGTGTTGTCCCTTGCATTGCATTGTAATATACAACATGTTTAATGCTTTATAATGCATATAGGGCTTGTCTAACATGGTTAAGATAACCGCCGAAAAGCATGTGAAGAAGCTTAACCTTGGATCAAACTTGACAAGCAACTAGATTTACTTTCAAGTATTGCATTGCATATGCATGATTGTTGTTTGTCGTTTGTCTTCAAATTGCCCTCTTATTGTCTAATTTCTTAAAAAGAATTATAGCCTAAGGCAAAATATTTTTGAAAAATATGAGGGTTTGAGAGAGGTCACTCACATCAATCCCAATTGGTGTTTATTTGCATCTTATTCAAGTTGGGACTTGATTGGGAACAGGTAGTACGAAGGACTTTGAAGATTTGCTGAAGAAAGAGTGACCAGGCGCTGCACCGTACTCTGATGTCTAGCGTCCGGTCAGTTCACAGGAGGTGAACTACTACCGAGCAGGAGTGACCGGACGCTGAAATAGTGTTTTCCCAGCGTCTGGTTAGAAGGAGCTTCAGCGTCCGGTCGATCATGAAGACGTCAAGGCTAGGTGACCGGACTCTAGCTGCATCCGGTCGGTGTCCACCGGACGCGTCCGGTCGCCATTCCAAAGGAATTGGACCTCTCTGGAATCGATCGGATGCTGGGTGGCAGCGTCCGGTCGCTGCCACCGGAGCGTCCAGTTAGTAGAAATCATGCGGCATCAGGACTCTTTTCTCCTTTCCTTTTCATCCCGTGGGGACCCCTTTTTAACGTGAGCCACCGTTCTTCCCTTCCCGTATCCACGCCGTAGCAAGCCCTAAGCCACCGCCTTCACCGCCGCCCAAGCGCCACGCCGCCGCACCACCGTGCAGCCGCACGAGGGACTTGCCGCACATCTCTGCGCCCGCCCCTTGCACCATCGCTCGCTGCGCCTCCCCGAGCCGCCATGACTCAGTGCCACCGCCGCTCGCCCATGCACCTCCCTATGTCTGCACGCCGCCGCCAGCCCCTCACAAGTGCCGCCGTGCAAGCCCGCGCCGCAGCTGTGCCCACGCCAAGCCAAGCTCTAGTGCCATTGAGCCCACATCTCGCTGAGCTCCAGTCAAGCGTTGCTGTGCCCTAGCTCCATCGCCACCAGTGCCCTAGCTACTGCACCCCTCGTAGATTCATCGCATTGCATCGCTAATCCTCCATAGCAAACCCTAGCCACTGATTCCTTGCGTTTAGCTAACCCTAATATTCGTTGTCGACCCGGTGGTTCCCCGATTCTTTCCTCATCTCGTCATTTCGCCGAATCGTCAGGTAGCAAGCCTCTGTTTCAATTTCGTACCTAATTGCTTGCTCTATTAGGGTTTCATATCTCTAGATGCATAATCTAAGTTATTTGTATACCCTATCTACTCCATCGTGCAGCGAGCCGGTTCCGTTGAGGTGTTAGTGGCAGTTGTCTGTTAACTCGGGTCCAAGCTCGTGAGTATGGAGCGAGGCCAAGCCTCGAAAGTGTTAGTTGATCTTTGTCAGGGGCAGTTGATTCTTCTTTGATCCATTAGATGGCTCATACAAAGAATGTTAGAGGTGGTACCGGTGACGAGGATCCGAGGCCCCCGCCTCGCCAGCCTATAGATCCGAAAGGCAAGGCGACCAAGAAGTTGGTAGTCAGGAAGCGCAAGTATCCAGATACAGACACAGCAAGAGCCGCCGCAGTTGCTGAGGCCGCAGAGTGTGCTGAGAGAGGAGGTGCTCATAGTATAGTTCGGATTGCTGATCCGCTTTCACCAAAGGCGATGGCTTCACTTCAGCGAGTTGAGCGCCTTCATGGTGGTCTAGCTAGGACTCTCATGATTGGCGGACGGCGTGTTGCCATTGATGAGGTTTAGCCTTAGGGGGAGCCATAGCAAGAGCCTCAGCCAACTTAGCAGACTCAGGAGCCATAGCCAACACAGCAGTCTCAGGAGGGTGAGCAGGTCCAGCAGGCCGAGGAGACAGAGCCGGCACCACAGCCACAGTTACGCCACTCTGGTCGTACTCGTGTCCCAGTTTCATAGAGGCCAGCCACTCAGCACAGGGGTTCTCATCCACCGCCTCGACCACAGGGTCTGCCTCCAGTGACCCATCTTGACCTAAGGGCTACCACGGCCAAGCAGGTGCAGCAGCTGAGGTTCATGGACTTTGAGGTGGGGTTTCCGCCTAGGAGGGATGAGAGAGCATCAGAGGGATTCTATACACCCCTGCAGGAGGACTTCTATAATGCCTATCTGAACAGCAGAGCAGTTTTTAGATCACAGAGGGTGTGCAACATAGAGTCTATTATTGCAGCAGCTGGTGAGCACATTCGCCCCTACCTTGCATATCTACCAGGGCTGACAGATTTTATTGGACGGACCGGATTATATGTTCCATCTTGGGTTCATCAGTTCTATGCATCTCTCTAGATTGACCCACATCACAGGTTTATACACTTTGCATTCGGAGGCAGAGACTATCGGTTGACGAGCACCAGGGTCAGGGAGATTCTTAGGCTTCAGGAGCAGCCAGTCAAACTCCATGAAGTGTGCTATGGCTAGACCACACCCCCAGACACCCTCATGGTGGCATGGTACCCCCTACGAACTTGGTTTGTCACTGCTTCACTGAGCCCTTTGGCGAGGGGTCGAGGAGGAACCCCAGTGATCTCACGCCCACTGCTCGCGTGATTGAGGCTATTATGAGGACTCTTCTTCTGAGGATGGGATACAGAGAGGGATTGACTCGGATGCAGCTCTGGCTTCTCAACTCTCTGATGCAGCAGACAGTCTTTGATATCTGGGATCTTCTTCTGTCAGAGATGGAGGACACTATAGCTGAGGGCTTCAGAGGTCATAGGCAGCTACCCTATGCTCACTAGGTCACTTTCCTTATCCACAGAGCTGTTTCTGTTAAGTCGCCTGAGATGATTGCTAAGTACAGTGGTGCCAGTTCCCTGCTTATAACATGTCTCAGATGATCCGCCACAGTACACCATAGGCACCAATCAGCCGCGCCGTCGTCCAGAGGTGCTAGAGACTGTAGCCCAGGAGGATGATATTATCAGGGGTATTGCAGCCACAGAAGAGGAGTAGCTTGCTCAGCAAGAGGGGTTGGTCACGAGTGAGCCTAATGATAGTTCTGATGATGACTACCAGCCCATTCCTCATATGCCTCTACGTCGACATGATGCTGAGGCCGGTAGCTTTAGTTCAGCGCCACCTGCCTCGCAGACAGACCTCGCTCTTCTGGCTATACTTGAGCGGATGAGGCAGGACTAGGCATGATAGGCTTAGGAGACAGCTGCTACATTTGCTCAGTTCCAGACTCGACAGGACGAGTTCCAGCGCCAACAGCTTGTCATTCAGCAGCAGACACAGGCACTACAGCAACAACAGCAGGCTATGCATCAGCAGTAGATCCTCATGCAGCAGCAGCTTCTCAGATTCAGCAGCATGTAGTGACAGTGATTGGGGCCCACCGCCATAGACTTCGCCCCAGCTTGGTCAGCCTGCCACCACTTCGATAACTCTAGCGTTACAGCCTAGTGAGCTTCAGAGTCAGGGATAGCCACCAGCATAGTATGCTTCATCGATAGAGCAGGTGTTCTAGTGGTTCGCTTCGCCAGTGGTAGCCCCGTAGTTCACACCACTCTAGACGGGCTTCACACCGGCACAGACGTCGTCTCTGCTTGAGCCAGATACTTAAGTCTCCAGGAGTCTTAGAGCCTCCTTCAGTGAGTTGACACAGTAGCCCACTCCTCCATACCTTCATGTTCCAGGTCCTTCTATGGCTGCACCTATCATAGCGACGATAGAGATGCTCCCCTCCTTAGTGGCATCATCAGAGCCGGCTGCTTCAGTTATACCAGCTCAGCCTATAGCAGCACCATTCCTGATCCGACCTAGACTGCTTCAGCATCACTACCAGCTACAGAGGCTTAGACAGCTCAGAGCTCAGGATCAGACGATGATGGCACCCGGTTCCACCTCGCTCCTCGTACCTCAGCGCCTGGCTCGTCCGCTGCAGCCCCACCGATTGACCCTTAGGTTTTGGTGTTTGACGCCAAAGGGGGAGAGGGTTCGAGTATGTTAGGCTTAAGGGGAGCTACTTATCTAGGGGGAGCTTAGTTATTATATTAGCTTATCTATTACATTTGGAGTTTTTATGTGTGAGATACACTATTATGCATTTGTGTGTGTGATACATTATGCATTCATATTTACTACTATATCTATGTGATAGTGATATCTATGTGATCGTGATATATGACATGTGTGCTCTCTACTTTGAATTCTTTATATGTCATTTCACTTGTGTTTTGCTCATTTACCTTTGCTTCTGTATTTTACTCCGATGCAAATGAGCTTTATTACTTGTACTCATGCTTATTTCATATCTTTTGAGTACATCATGATGGCTTGGGTCATATAAGCTTGTCTAACACTTTTGTTCTTATTGCCAAAAGCTTATATGAACCAAGCATGTTAAAAACCTCATCTCTTTCATAAACTCGAGGTAGTATTGTCATCAATCACCAAAAAGGGGGAGATTGAAACCATCTAGGCCCCTAGTTGGGTTTCGGTGATTAATGATAATACGTGATTACTGTGACTAATGTGTGTTTTGCAGAAACAATTGAGTTAGGTCACGGTAATGGAGATTGACTGGGCAATTATGGTTGTCATGCCCCTACGATGGAAATCGTTTCGGTTTTCAAAGGATGGACGACAAGGTTAAGGATGGACTAGTTCTAAGTGTCGTTTGAAGTTGGAGAGACACTTAGAGTAGTTTAGGACTTTGTTTTTCCTTTGACCGTACTATTAAGGGGGATATGAATGGGTAGCTTGACCTAGGTGAGTCTAGTGAGTTAGGTGTGGTGCACACTTATTAAAACTAGCACTAGGTAGCTCCACAACAGCCCTTTGATCCAATGGAGCAAACTTCATTCATAAATGATCGAGAGTTGGAAGTGAATGGAGGGTCAAATACTGACCGGACGCTGACTCAGAGTCCGGTCAGTTCATTTGACCAAGGTGAAATCGTCTGGAAATGACCGGACGCTGCGAGGTCATGGCACCGGACGCTGAGGGCCAGCGTCCGGTCGACTTCAGTAAGGTTCCAGAGAGGGAGAATCCTGATCGAACGCGTCCGATCAATGCTGACCGGACGCTGATCAGATTCCGGTTACTGACCAGACGCTGCTCAGCAAGTGACCGGACTCTGGAGGTCCAGCATCCGGTTGACATCAGTAAGGTTCCAGTGAGGGGAAAACGTGACCGAACGCGTCCGGTCAGTGCTGATCGGACGCTGCCAGCGTCCGATCAACTCTTAACCACTAAAGTTTGGGGTATACTGACCGGAGCGTCCGGTCAACATGACCGGAGCGTCTGGTCACCCTGCAGAGGCATATAACGGTTCATTTTTCAGTCGATGTTATAAATACAACCTCCGCTCGCGTGTGGGGATACTTTTGCTCATTCTAACAGCTAAGAAATACGTTTGTGAGTGCCAAGAAGTGCAAGGTCCTAGTGAGGTGATTGAGATTTGAGAATCCAAAAAAAAGACCTCATTAGTGAAGATCAAGAGTAGCAAAGTGTGTATCCACCTTCTCATTAGGCTTGTCGTGGTCAATTGAGAGTTCGTGCTTGTTACTCTTGGTGATCGCTATCACCTAGACGGCTTGGTGGTGATTGGGAGCTTGCTGATCACCCGGCGGAGCTTGTGGGTGACCCAACTCAAGTTGTGAGCGGTTGTGGGTGATTCACCGCGACGGAGTATCAAAGAATCAACCCATAGAGAGCACTTGATCCTTGCGCGGATCAAGGGGAGTTACACCCTTGCGCGGGTGCTCCAACGAGGACTAGTGGGGAGTGGCGACTCTCCGATACCTCAGCAAAACATCGTCACGTTCTTTCCTCTCTATTTACTTTGAGCATTTACTCTGAGCAATTCAATTCATGTCTTTACATTCTTAGAATTGCCATGCTAGAGTAGAATTAGAACTTAGGTTGCAAGTCTTTTGTGCGGTAGAACAATTAGAAACACTTTCTAGGCATAAGGGGTTAATTGAGCTAACCGTAGGATTTAATTGTTGCAAAGAATTTTAGAATTAGACTAATTCACCCCCCTCTTGGACATCTTGATCCTTTCAACAAAATTATATTAACTCCTTACTAAGTGGTTTAATATAACGTTATGGTAAATATCCTCATATGTTATAGCAACCCAACTATCGTAAATACGTATTGATATTATCGTAAATTAGTATATAAAATTATCGTAAATAGAAGTGGCTATACAATAACTTATTTTGTAGCTGCCCAGTCAATATATTTGTATCTGGCCACCGACCCGTCCTACTCCGACGACAATGGCGAGGCGGAGGTCGACCCTCACGTGCTCCCCGATGACGACGACCCCGCCGCCGCAGTGGCCCCCGACGAGGACGAGGAGGGGGAGGACCTCTTCAACGACAACTACCTCGAGTAAGCCAACTCGAATCTGACCCGGGGCTGGAGATTTCCGGGATCTGCTGTTTGTTTTGGGGGCGGCTGGGTAATTGGGACCAGGGGATCTGGTAGATGCCGTGGGTTGATTGGCAGATGCGATGGTTTTTTGGCCTGTGGTTTGGTCAGATATCTACGGTTCTAGGATTTGTTGTCGTTATTTACCTCATAATGTAGGCAAATTGTCATTTAGAGAAGAAGAAATGGTCAATTTTTGTTGAAAAGATAACGAATTACATTATCCTAAACGTCATATGTTTGTAAGGAGGGAGTACATAAATTGGGAAAAAATTTGTAGTTGAGTAGATAATTGTAGTACTAGAGTAACTAACTGATAGGCTTAACTAATATTTGTTGGATTGATGGAAATGAACTTAAATCTTCTATGTTTTGTCGAAAACAACCGTTGGTCTGACGGAAATACACTTAATCCGTCTCGAAATTTGCTAAATTGAGGTGCTTTGCGTGACTCTCTATGCCCATAGGGGCAGAAGCCCACGCTCACCAGCTTTGATGAGAGATTTGTTAAGTGGCTCTGCTGACTTGATGCAAATTTGTGTTAAGTTACGGCCCTGTTTGTTTCAGCTTTTCTGAGTCTCGCTTATAAGCTGAGCAGGCTTATCTGATAAGCCACGATATAGAAAATTTGTTGTCTGAATAAGCTGGGCGTTTGACTGTCCTGATTATTTCTGGTAGATTATCTGTCCTGTATACCCCTGTACAGTAATAGTCCAAAATAACATCAATTTGGGTACACCGGTACGCCTTCATTTACTCTCTCTCTCTTGACTAGTCCAAGGAAGCAAGGAAATAGACATGGAGGCACAGAGGGAACACGGACGGGAGGTGTAGGTGCTCATGTTCGTCAGCTCGGCCGCCATGGACAGCTCGGCGCGCTTCGCGAGACAGCGATTTCGGCCACCATTTCCAAATCCAAGAGCATGGGGAGGGAGAGGAGAGGTAGGGGATTCACGTAGGCTAGCTACCTCGGCCGATTGCAGTGCGGGGAAGGAGATCGACAGGCGCTCGGAAGAAGATGAGTGAGGAGTGGGTGGCTGCGGAGCTGAGCGGCTCGGCCGCCGTGAGGTCATCCATGGCGGGGATTGACCTCGTCGGAGCTCGCGTGGACCTCACCGGAGCTCGCGTGCTCCTTGCGCTCAGCTCCCTGGCCGCATGTACTCGGCCGTGGTGGCCGCGCACCACCACCACCGCACGCCAACACAGCACGCATCACCACCACCGCATGTGGGCCGAGTGGTGGCCGACGGGAGCTCGTCCGGATGTGGCCGCCGGAGTTCTGGAAGGAGCTCACGTGGTGGCCGACGGGGGCTCGGTCGGATGTGGCCGCCGGGGATTTGGCGGAGCTCGCGTGGTGGCCTCCGCTCGCCGGGGATCTGGCGGAGCTCGCGTCATCGTCCTCCGCAGCGTCTCCATCGTCGTGAGCGTGGATGAGCGGCAGCGTTAGCGTGGAGGAGCCGGGAGGGAGGAGGAGCGGCAGCGACCGGGAGGTGACGAGATGCGAGATGGGGAGGCCGCGGCCGGGCTAGAGAGAGGCGGCGGCGGGGATGAAGGGAGACGACGGCGGTGGAGAAGAGCGAGCGTCGAGATCGAGAGAGAGAGAGAGAGAGAGAGAGAGAGAGAGAGAGAGAGAGAGAGCTCGGGAGGATTGGCATCGGGAGAGAAACGCGGTCGCGATTTTGGAAAAGCGAGGTCGAGCTCGCGATTTCAGTAGCGTTGCGGGCGACCGGAGATCGCGGAAGCGCGTTCGCGATCAGGCCCAGATCGCAGGGCGTTTGTGCGGGATTATTTGCTTATTGGGCTCAGAAGCTGAGCAAACGCTGCCCCAAACAGGGCGTACACATTGTTATCAAACTAAAGTTACTGTATGTATCCTAAATTGAGAATTTGGACTTGCACAGTTTGCTGCGAGGGTCACTTTTGTTCTTTTTAAATGGCTTATAACGAAGGCATGCATTTTTTACATGATCGCAATGAATAATCCAATCTCCCTAGCCAACACAAACCATTCTATATATCTGCTGACTGTCAGTTTTGAAATTTTTTGTTTCCATATTCAGTCTTTTTCCTTTTTCCTGATTGCAGTGATTACCGAAGGATGGATGAGCATGATCAGTATGAGTCAGTTGGTTTAGACGATTCACTCGAGAATGAGAGGAATCTTGATGAAATCATGGCTGATCGAAGGGCCGCGGAAGCGGAGCTTGATGCAAGGGATGTGAGGACTGGTGCAGCAGCTGACAGGAAGTTGCCACCGATGCTCCATGATCAGGGTAATGACTTCAAGACGAATTTTGGTTTCTGTAGGATATTAGAGCAAATATGGTATTTGTATTTTAAATATATGCTCTTGATTAAATCACCAAATGAGTATTTAGTATATGAACTTATGTTGCATCTTTGGGCTCTCGTTCATTTGCATCTGCTTCTTTTGTGATTGGTTTGAAGTTTGACTGGCCACATCCTCATTTGGTGATTTCAGTGTGGTTAATGCTTTCTGTAAAAAAAACTCATTTTGGAAGATTTGCATATTATACTGAATATTGAGTTGGACTATCTCCATTTCTCCATTTATCAACTGTCGTAACAGAAAATGAATTTTAATTTTTCTTCCTCATGTAGGAAGGAGAGCTGTGTCATTTATATCTGAACTGCAAATGAATTTGTTGCTTAGGAAGTTATTAGTGTTTGTTTGAGTTCATATCCATATAGTAAGCATACAATAGATATTAGCAATCAATCTTCGCTCCGCAGCAGTACTGATTATGCCTGGATATTTATTTTTGAGAACTGATGGTTATAGATTCTTGTAAAAAAGGGTAGCATGATTGCCTTAGGTGTAAACTTTTGTAACATATATTAGAAGTCCAAGATTTAGATGTGTTAGTGACTGAATTCAAAGCTCTTTTCTTCCATGGTGCAGATACAGATGAGGATATGAATTTCAGGCGTCCTAAAAGGCACAGGGCTAGATTTAGACCACCAAGTGGACCAAGAACACCAAGAAGTGATGATGATGGTGATGGTGCCACTCCAAGTTCACCTCGAAGATCTCAGCGTGGAATGTACTCCGGTGGTGATGTGCCTATGACTGATCATACTGATGATGACCCATATGAGGTATTGTCATATCGATTTAAACTAGGTTATGCTTTTATTTCAGGACTTGAATTGGTTCTGTAACTACCAATTAAATAGTAAGCCTCATTTTCTGCAGCTCTAAATGACTGTCTATCCTTGAATTGACTATTTTTTTCGGCAGGATGAATTTGATGAAGAAGATGAGATGAACATGTACCGTGTCTAAGGTACATTGAGAGAGTGGTCACAAGAGATGAAGTCCGTCGCTTTATTGCAAAGAAATTCAAAGAGTTCCTTCTTACATATGTTAACCCAAAGAACGAGCAAGGAGAGATTGAGTATGTTCGGCTTATTAACGAGATGGTTTTAGGTATCATCTACTTCACATTCTCTGGTTGACATGAAAAAAATGCAACAAGTTTTAGCTGCTACTACAAAGTCTTTGCTTCTCTGACCCTTATCTATTTCTTCTGCAGCTAACAAGTGTAGCCTGGAAATACACTACAAACAGTTTATTTATATACATCCAAACATTGCCATCTGGTTGGAAGAGATAAGGAGAGGTGAAAGAAAAAATAAAAAAAATGACAAATGGGTCCCATCTATCGGTGGCTCATCCCACTTTTGATGTGACAAAACAGAAAACGGATCGGTCCTTCCCTCCTCGACCAAACAAAAAGTGATGTCATCCCATCCACGAAGAGAGACAGAACCATCCAATTCCACCTTGATTCTGAACCAAACGCTACCTAAATATATATTTGGCCATGCATGGCAAAAACAGGACATGACCCAACACGCCTAGTATGCCGCATGCGGGCGACAGCGTGTAGAGGTGCTGCGACTGTGAGCAAGAGCAGCGGTAGCTAGGCTGCAAGAAGAGGCTATTTTTGTTGAAGCTGTCAAAATCTACCTATACCAGGCAACAGTTATATACGTTAGATTTTGGAGGTTTAGGCTTGGCATTGTTCTCTAATCTCTAGTACCAAAGGCTCCGAGCCTCCAACCAAACAGACCTGAAATTAGATGTGAGTCATATATGTTGGATTTTGGAGGTTTATGCTTGATATATCGTTCTCTAATCTATTGAGGGTATTCCATCAGTACAATGATTCAGAATTGAACATCGACATACTGAAAAAAAACACTATAATCTAAACCTACAGATAAGAATACATTAGCGTTGCAACGACTGAAAAGATATAAATAGCAGAACGAAGAACTATAATAAGAGCAAACGGATGTTGGCTCTATTTATCACTAGCACTAAATATTGGTACGCAGTACGTCGGCTAAGGTCCACCCTGAGGCATGAAGCAGCAGGCACTGAAGAAGCGACGGCCCCGGAACCATGGCTTCCGAAGCGCGGCCGCTGCCGAAAGTCTGCGGTCCGGATTGCTGTGCAGCAGCCCTTTCAAGACTTCGAAGCCAGCCGGAGACAGCACCTCCGGCGCGAACTTCTTCTTCAGGTAGCCGCGCTCCCCGCGGCCCATCTTCCGAAGCCTGGCCGCCTTCTCGCGCGGCGCCACACGCTCCAGCCCCTTCCACGTGACGATGCCCTTGGTGCCGACCACGTGCAGCATCTCGTTAAAGACCTCGCCGTCCTGCGTGCCGCCAAAGAAAGACACACCGTCGCCGACGACAAGCTCGGCCATGATGCAGCCGAGCGACCACGTGTCGACCCGGCCATCGTAGTCCTTGGATCCCAGGAAGAGCTCCGGCGCGCGGTACGGGCTGGAGGCTGCCAACAGCCCGGAGTCGTCCTTCTCCGCCTGCGCCGCCGGCTCCGACACGCCGAAGCCGCATATCTTGTACACCATCCTGCCGCGGATCGCGCCGTCGTCTCTGGCACTGTCCATGTCGACGATCACGTTCTCCGGGACGATGTCCCTGTGCAGGATGCCCGCCCTGTGCGCGTGCCTCACGCCGGCGAGGAGCTGCTCCATGACGTCGCGCACCTCGTCCTCGTCGAACGGCTCGCCATTACGGCGCCGGACGTCCATGTACTGGCGCAGATTCATGGGCCCGGCGTACTCCGTGACGACAAAGCAGTCGCCGTCAGCGCGGCCGCAGTCGGCGTACGTGGCCAGGAGCTGGACGACGGAAGGGTGGCCGCGGCACGCCGCGAGGGACATGACCTCCCGCGCGAAGTAGCCGAGCGAGGTCTTCACGAAGCAGCGTCGGTCCTCCCTGAGAGCCGTTTCACGGCGACGAAGCGCTCGAGCACGCGGTCCCAGGCCTTGTACACGTCGCCGAACATGCCTTCGCCCAGCTTCTCGCGGCGTTCGTACCGCTCCGCCACGGCAGCCACCCAGGGGACAGGGGCCAACGCCAACACCGCCGCCGCATTGTTCTTCTGCTCCGGCGGCTCCTCCAGCTCCTCCTCAATCTGCAGCGCCGCTACGCCGCCGTTGACGAGATCCGAGGCGGCAGCCATGGATCGTGACGCGGCTTGGAAGGCCCTACTAGTTGGTGAAGGCGCGTCGCTGCTGGTTGTGGCGAAGAGGGAAGGCTGTTAGGGTCGCTGGGATTATATATGGCACGGACGGACGCGGACAGTGCATCGATCGGATCGGAATCTGCAGCTGCTACGTATAGACCAAAAGAATCTATCCGGTGCATACAGGATTGGGCTTTGCAACCCCTCCGACTCCGATCATGTATACGTGTTCGGAACCTCCGGGCGACTCCGATCCTGTATGTAAACGAAAAGAATCCTGTGCATATGTTTCCCAGTTTCCGTCGTCAACCCTGCCTCGTGTTCGTCAAGGAGATCTGGAACGAGTGCAATGCAGAGCCGCCCCCTCTGTTCCAACGAACGGGTGACAATTATATCGTAATAATACAAGGCGTATTTCATAGAAAAAAGTTACCTATTGCTTATTCAACATTTGCAAAGACCACAAGATACTCCTTTGCACTCGACTCGCAAAGCACCGTTCAAGCAGCCGAAAAAAGGAAATATGAGAGATTTAATGATTTGGAGGATTCTACTACCTTTCATTCAATCGTAATAAGGAAATACGAGAGATTTAATGATTTTGAGGATTCTACTACCTTTGATTCAATCGTAATAACATTTTTTGTTTAGAATGACATAGTACAACGTAGACATCAACAATACGCATACTCACCTCTATGAGCACACGTATATAAATCATACCTCTATGAGCACCTTCGAAGGATGAGTCGACAAATCTTGAAATTCACGAAGTCACCACAGGCGTTTCATTATCGCCATCTACAGATGAGCCGATAAATCTTGAAATTTATGAAGTCACCATAGGTGTCTCGCTGTCGTCGTCTACGGATGAGCCGACAAATCTTCAAATTCATGAAATCACCACAAGCGTCTCGCTGTCGTCGTCTACTACAGAAAGCATAGCACCGTTAAATCATAGAATAAATACAGAAAAATACGAGAACCCGTGCCAAGTCGAGGATTTGAACCCAGGTGACAGGTTCTACCACAAGGAAACCGAACCAACTGATCCATGATCAATTTGCATCTCGTAATAACTAATGTGTTTATATGATGAGAACAAAAAACGACACATTTTGTTTCTCATTACATTGTACTCCCTCTGTCTCTAAATATTTATCGCCACGATTTACGTGACAATAACTTTGACTCGATTTATAGAAAATACGTGTAACATTTCTATCTCTAAATAAATTTATTAAAAAACTAGACTCAAATATCTATCCAGTGATACTAATTATATATCATAAATATTAATAATTTTTAATATATATTTAGTTAAAAATATTTCTCGGGAAGAAAAAACAACACACGTTTAGGGACGGAGGGAGTAGTAAATTTTATGAAGCACATGAAAAAGAGCATATACTCTAGAATACAAACTTGTTAGAATTTTTTTGGTTAGTATTTGGATGTCTAAGTGAAGGTATGTAACAATTTCCAAAATTTTGAAAATTCACATAATCAAAAAGGCGAATTTTTCAATGGTCTACTCATGTGCAAAATACAAAAAAGTCTAATTTTCGATCATGAACACATAGAAATCATTTGCAAACGCTTGACTTATTTTGGCAAATGTTGACTTATTGAGCTACTGAACGGGACTGAAGTCCGGAGGAACTTTATGGGGGCAAACTGGGACCATGCACAAAAACATATTTTGGTCCCTTCAACTTTTAAATCTATTTGTTTTTGCACTATGGACATTTTAGATAATGGTTTTGGTCTTACGTAGCGCCACTCGCCACATCTATTGTTCTACGTGGCATCATGTTACCTATGAGGTGATATTTTAGGCATAAATTAGACTACAAATATTTTTTTGAGAAAGTTAGTCAAGTATGTCTTTGGAAAGTTAGACAAATCAAAAAAGTCATAAAATCTGGTTTAATATTACAAAACTCATAAAAATAGTTTTACCTCGACAAAAATATGAAACCAGTTTTAGTTTTTCCCTAAATTACGCTCTTATATATATAGAGAGAACTACTAACCTGTAGCTGGCTACAAAATAACTTATTCTGTAGTCACTTTGAGTTATGATAATTACTATGTTAATTTACAAGATTGTATTAACTTCTTACTAAGTGGTTTAATACGACGTTATGGTAAATGTCCCATGTGTTATAGCAACCCAACTATCGTAAATACGTATTGACATATATAAATTATCGTAAATGGAGGTGACTACAGAATAACTTATTTTATAGCTGGCTACTGAATATATATATATATATATATATATATATATATATATATATATATATATATATATATATATATATATATATATACACGTACTGTTCTGTAGCTGGCCGCAGAATAAGTTATTTTATGGCCACTTTGAGTTACGATAATTACTATACTAATTTACGAGATTATGGTAACTCCCTCATAAGTGATTTACTATAGCATTATGATAATTATCATCTTGAATTATAGTAACCCATGTATCGTAAATGTGTATTGTCATTATCGTAAATTGGTACAAACATTATCGTAAATCAAGATGGTCATAGAATAAGTTATTCTGTGACCAACTATAGAATAGTCTTACCATATATATATATATATATATATACATATATATATATACATATATATATATACATACATATATATATATATATACATATATATATATATATATATATATATATATATATATATATATATATATATATATATATATACTGGCGCAGCATTCTCATAAAGTTTTTGAAACGGCTGCTTTAGCTGACTGTAAGTTTGCATCTATTTTTCTTCTCTCTTCATGTATAAATCTAATGTGGCGGCCTTTTGTAACCTACTTACATTACCTTATAATACTTGCACGGGACTAAAAACTAATTTTGTAGATTAAAGGGAAAAAATTAGACAGTTAGTTCCTCTGCAATGGACTGTACGGTGTATTTGTAACTAGCAAATGGGCCTGATGAGTATTAGGTCCAGCTGTAGATGACGAAGGTACAGGTGAATCGACGATCTGTTGCTAAAAAAAAGGTGAATCGAGGTTCTCATTTTAAAAATCAGGCGTCTGCTAAACTTTTTTTTTATTACATAGTATAAGATAGACACCCACAATGCATGCACACTAACCCTTACGAAGGTACACACGCAAATCCACCTATGAGCATCTTCGAAGACTGGGCCGACAAATCCTCGATATAGACGAAGTCACTATATACGCCTAACCGTTATGAAAGTACGCACGCAGATCCTCCTATGAGCATCTTCGAAGACTGGGCCGACAAATACTCGACGAAGTCACCACAAGCACCTCGCTGTCGACGGGAACATCGCCTACCACTTAAAAGCACAACAACGTAAGATCCTAGAATATTCGCTCCAACGAAGGGTCAGATCTAGGACCTTATGTGCTGCTGAGACTCTTGTAACCACTAGGCTACATGCCATTTCGCGACGTCTGCATTGAGAGTTGGACACAGCTGCCCCGTGGCCTTACCCGACGCCCGCTCCACACCAGCCACCTATGCGCAAATGCCTCGGGCCAAACCAAGACGCTTGCATCATCATCAACAACCGGCGTCAGGCCCGGCATGACGATGATGTCCATTGGGGCGGCGGTGAGAGCAGGCAGCGCGGGCTCCGACCAGACCATCGAGGGGACCGGCGAGATGCACCCCAGGCGTGGTCGCCGACCGGACGATCGGAGTCCTAGCCCGAACGGCCCAGGACCATGGGCCTTTGGCCTATGCATCCAGAGAGCGTCGTTCCCACAGAGCTTCCGACCGCCTACCAACATCACCAAGTATACCGGGTAGACGAACCCCGGTATATGGCTCGAAGACTTCCGGCTCACCTACCGAGTAGGAGGAGTGGATGATGACCACTTCATCATTCGGTACCTCCCCATCCGCGTGGGGGAACATGTTCGAGCATGGCTCAAATTCCTCCCGCACGACAGCATCCGCAACTGGGCGGACCTCAAGAGGATATTCGTTGGGAATTTCTAGGGGACGTATGTCCGCTCGGAGAACTCCTAGGACCACAAGAGCTGCCAATAGGAGTCAAACGAGTCCCTATGGGATGACATCCATAGGTTCTCGAAGCGGTGCAACTCGCTTCCTGATGCTGTCGACGCGGACAACCTGTGAGTCTTTGATTCATAAGCTTGGTTGTCTGAAGCCCCGTACCACCAGCGACCTGCTCGACGTCGCCATGAACCACGCCTCTAGCGAGGAGGCAGTCGGAGCCGTCTTCAATGGAGTCCAGGACAAGGGCAAGGCCAAGCGCGAGGATCAAGATGAGGGCCCCTCCACACAGAGGGGCAAAAAGAACAAGGATCGACGCCGACTAGCCAACTCCGCGTTGGTCGCCGTGGTCAATCGCGCGGGCAAGCAACCCAGTTGGGCCAGCCTGATCACTTCGACATGCTCATGGATAGCCCATGCACCAACCATGCCTACCTAGTCAAGCACCTCTACAAGGACTGTGAGCTTCTCAAGCGCTTCCTACGATAGGCCAGTGGGCTGAAAGAAGGAAAGGGCAAGGAGGCAACAACCAAGAAAGGAGGCGTGGTGGGCAAGGATGGGGATGGCTTTCCTGACCTCGAGGAATGCATCATGATCTTTGGGGGATCCGATGCCATCTACTCCAAGCGCTAGCACAAAGTGCGCTACAGAGAGGCATGCGTCGCCGAGCTGGCGGTCCCCGCCTTCCTTCACTTGTCGGAATCTCCGATCACCTTTGATCAGAGGGACCACCCTTCTCACGTCGCTAGATCGGGTCGCTACCCGCTCATCATTGACCCCATCGTCCGCAAGAAGTGCCTCACCAAGGTGCTAATGGACGGAGGCAGCGGCCTCAACATCCTCTATGTCGACACCCTCGACGCCATGCGCATCCCCCGGTCGAAGCTCCACCAAGTGAGCTCTCCCTTCCACAGCGTGATCCTGGGGGAGCAGGCATACCTGCTCGGGCAGATCGACCTACCCGTCACGTTCGACGACCGAGCCAACGTCTGCTCGGAGGTACTTACCTTTGAGGTGGTGGACTTCCTAGGGTCTTACCACGCCATCTTGGGGCGGCCATGCTACGACAAGTTCATGGCGGTCCCCAACTACACCTACCTGAAGTTGAAGATGCCAGGACTGAACGATGTCATCACTGTGGGTAGCACCATTTTGCATGCCTACACGTGCGACCGCGAGCACTACGTGCTCGCCACTGCCGTCATCAACTCGTCCGAGCTCCCACAGTTCGTGGAGTTGTCGACCCCAGTAGTTCTGGACTGCAACAAGCCAACCTCCTTGACTGCCTTCCGCCCACTCAAGGAAACTAAGGCAGTGGGGATCGACCCCACTGACCCTACCAAGATGGTGCGGATCAGGACCCAGCTCTCGGCCAAATAGAAACACGAGCTCACCGACTTTCTATGCGCCAATCGCGATGTCTTCACATGGAAACCTTCCGACATGCTAGGCATATCGTGGGAGGTCACCGAGCACGCACTATGCCTCATCCTGAGCTCGAAGCTGGCCAAGCAATGCCCACGTCGCTTTGACAATGAGAGGCGTCGGGCCATAGGTGAGGAGGTCGCCAAACTCCTAGCAGCCAGATTCATCAAAGAGGTATACCACTCCGACTGGCTCGCCAATCCTATTCTTGTGAAAAAGAAGATCGGGAAATAGATAGATAGTCAACTCCACCTCAGGATGTGAAATCCTCTCCTTTCTAGATGCCTATTCAGGCTATCACCAGATCATGATGAAAGAGTCCGACCAGCTCGCGACTTCATTCATCACTCCGTATGGTTTGTACTATTACGTAACCATGCCTTTTAGTCTGAAGAACGCTGGCGCCACCTATCAACGGTGCATGCAGCAATGCTTCACCGATCAAATCGACCCGCTCGATCAGCCTGATCAAGTCGAGCGGTCAAAACCAACAATCGTCGTCTATGTTGATGACATAGTGGTCAAAACAGCTCAAGCTTGTGACTTGATCGTAAACTTGGCTGCAACATTCACGAACCTTCGAAGGTTCAACATCAAATTGAATCCCGAAAATTGTGTTTTCGGGTTCCAAAGGGGAAGCTGCTAGGATACATCATGTCCGAACACGGCATCGAGGCCAACCCTGAAAAATCACGGCCATCTCCAACATGGGCCCTATATGCAACATCGAGGGCATACAAAGGCTCACCAGCTGTTTGGCCGCCCTGAGCAGATTCATCTCCTAGCTCGGTGAACGGGGGATGCCTCTCTACAAGCTTCTCAAAAAGACGGATGCTTTTGTCTGGACTAAGGAAGCACATCAGGCTTTGGAGAGCCTCAAAGCTTCACTGACGTCGGCCCCAATCCTGGTCGCTCCCGAATGGGGAGAACCCCTCCTCTTCTATGTAGTGGCAAGCAGCCATGTGGTGAGCGCCGCCCTGGTCGTCGAAAAGGAGGAGCCAGGACACCACCTTAAGGTCCAACGACCCATACACTTCATCGGGGAGGTACTCACCGACCCCAAGGCCCGGTACCCCTAGGTGCAAAAACTCCTATACACCATGCTGATGGTGACCCAAAAGTTCCTACACTACTTCACCGACCATGAAGTATCGGTTATCACTTCATACCCGCTCGGAGACATCATGCGCAACCATGATGCCATGGGACGAATCTCCAAGTGGGCACTCGAGCTAATGGGCCATGACATCAGGTATATCCCCATACCACTATTAAGTCTCAGGCTCTCGTAGATTTTGTCACCGAATGGACAGAGGTCCAGCTACCAACTCTAGACATCACCCACGAGTACTGGACGATATACTTCGATGGATCCATAATGGCGCCTGGCTCAGGGGCTGGAGTGGTTCTGATCTCCCCAGACGGGAGTAGGGTCCGCTATGCAATATGCCTCCACTTTTTGGCCTCAAACAATGCCATGGAATACGAGTTCCTCATCAACGGATTGCGCATCACCATCGAGCTCGGCGCTACATGGCTCTACATCAGTGGCAACTCAGAGCTGGTCGTCGACTAGGTCATGAAGGAGTCCTCTTGCAAAAGCCCCCTCATGACAACATACTGCTAGGAGGTGCGCAAGCTCGAGGACAAATTATAGGGGATCGAGCTACACCATGTCCCCGAAAGGACAACGATGCCATCGATTTTCTCACAAAATTAGCTACCAGGCGGGTTTCGTCTCTGAACGGGGTCTTCATCAATGACCTTTGTCGATGAAATATGGTCGGCAGTCTACCTAGGGGTATGCCCAAGGTAGTAGATTGTCGACAGACAGATGCGCAAGCCACAAACAAGATGGTGACGCAAGACAGACACGAGGTTTTATCTAGGTTCGGCCGCCGCGAAGGCGTAATACCTACGTCCTGCGTCTGATTGTATTGCTGTATGTCAATGAGAGATATTTTTTAGAGGGGTCCCCTGCCCGCCTTATATAGTTCGGGGGGTAGGGTTACAGATGTGGAAACTAATCCTAGCCAGTTACAATTGCCATAGGTGGCCGGATAAGGATTCCTATTCTAACTGACCAGGATCTTGCTTAATCTCCAAATCTGCCTTGATTCCTTGCGCGGGATTCCGAACAGGTTGCCCGGGCTGCGCGTCGTCTTCTAGTGGACCGGACCCCCTAATCCGGGCCGGCCTAAGCCTAGCTGTAAGGGTATAGGGGTTAATACCCCCATAGCTAGTCCCCGAGCACCATGTATTATGCTGCGACACGTCGTTCGATCTCCTTTGACTAATGCGATCCGTCTTCATGTCATCTCCAACTGATTGAAACATTGACCAATCGAATGTGCCAGCATTCTGGTTAGAACAGAGAGCAGTAGACCATGATTATAGCCGAAGATTCTGGTTGTCCGAAGAATGCATGGTGCTCTTAAAGAAAAAAGAAAAAGATTTCTTTCCTTATCTAGTGTGCCCACTTGTATTTCTGAAAAGAAATGTAAGTGACCCTTGGACAATAGTAATTCTGGCGATCAGTCAAAGCGTAGGGGTCGATAAGATAAACACATTCACCGCAAGGTGAAGTGTGCCCACTTAGTCCCCGAGCCTGGTAGTAGGTGACGTAAGCATGTGGTGCCTGGGTCTAAAAAGAATTTCCACTGAAGTTAAGAATCCAATCGTCGTACAAGCAATACGAGATGCACCGGCAGGTGCATCGTACCGATGTAGTCCCCGAGCTTGCTGGAAGGCGAAGTATAAGCCTTGTAGCAAGGTCCAAATAAATGCCTCTCGACTATATGTGAGTACAAATCACATGTAGCCGAGGAGAGCGGTCTCCAAGCAGTGGTCGGAACAGTCCCCAAGCACGGTAGTGGTCGGAGCAGTCCCTGAGCACGGTAGTGGTCTGAAAAGTCCTCTAGCACGGTAGTGGTCGGAGCAGTCCCTGAGTACGGTAGTGGTCTGGACAGTCCCCGAGCACGGTAGTGGTCTGGGCAGTCCCCGAGCACAGTAGTGGTCTAGACCATCCCTGAGCACGAGACATGCGGCAAAGAACCAAATGCCACTTGTACTATTATTTGGTGTATTTATTTATCTTCTTACTCTATCAAGTCCAATCTGACACGTCTGGTCAAAAAAGTAGACGGGTATAGCTCGTCATACTGCCTTCTTGTCCTTTCAAGCAAACAGTCACTTGGCACCTGTAAAGAGGTGCGTCAGTGTGGGCCCTCTCACACTGGTAACAAAGAGGCACATACACAGATAACGAAGAGGCGCATATATTGGCATAGATCTCGAGGTTGTGAAAACAACCGTCTACGACGCGTGCGCACGTCTCCCAAGAATCTCAGGCAGACAAAATGGTGGAACTCTTGGTTAAATATAGTATAGAATTGGTAAGTTACTTTTTACTGAACCCCATTACCATTCGCCGTCGTAGCCTTCTTCTTCCTCCTGCCTTCCCTAATACCTCTGAAATCATCACCAATCACTCCTCCACAGTATCCGCTTTCATCAGCAAGGCCGGATTCATGGCAAAAAGTGACGCCCAGAAGAAAACCGGAGTCATGGCGAAGGAGTGGTTGAAGTCGAGAAGCAACGAGCAGACCATCGAAGACCTCATCATCATGGGAGTACTCCACAACAAAGAACTCGCAGGATGGCACGCGTCGGAGGGCGAGGGGTACCCCGATCCACAACCAGGTGAGATTGTGGTTTTTGAAGATTTCTTCAAGCGGGGTTTTGGGGTTCCAGTGCACCCTTTCCTTCAGGGACTTTGTTTGTATTACGAGATTGGGATTTGCAATCTGCATCCCAACTTGATTCTTCTTGTCTCCACCTTCATTCATCTTTGCGAAGCATATGGCGGCTTTCAGCCCCATTTCGACTTCTTTCGCCATCTTTTCTGTCTACGGAAGAAAGGAAGCGGCAGCTCGAAGATAGCCGGAGGTGTGTACCTCAACCTTCGTGACGGGATGAAGGCAAGAGGCACTTGACAAGATCGAAGTCAGAGCCAGAATTGGAGAGCTATTTAACTTAGCTGATCCAAATTATGTTAAATTGAGTGACATCGAGCACGCTTTCAAGCTCGCCCGACCTGCCCCAAAGGTAAATCATCCTGCCTTGTACCCATAGTTTTATGTTATAACAGAAACTTACTGTGTTATCTCCTTTGTGTTTCCCAGATTAATGGTTGGGATAGAGCAACAGTGTTCGTGTCTCCACCCCCTGGTGTAGATTGGCCTCAAGTTGCCGGCCCAACTGCCCAGACCAGCACTGGGATCGAAGACATCGACTAGGCCGTGCTTGGAGTTGGGGAGGAGGCAGCGGCCAAAGCTGCTGGTAAGCGGCCGGTGGCCAGCAAGCGTCGTCAGGCTATCTTTACTCTGTCGGATGATGACACAGAGGATGCAGACATCTTTCGACTCGTCCCTCAAAAGAGGAGGAGGCAACTGGAGTCAACGGAGCAAGGTGGCTCCTCCGTGCTAGTGGGACCCGCATCGCCGACCACTGCAGCGTGGAGGACGAGCGATGAAGGGGTCGAGCACCAAGCCCCGGCGTCAGTGCTGGATGTAGTGGGAGACCAGGTGTCACCCGCACAGCACGTGGAGCAAGCATGGCCGAAGAGACGTGCCTTTGCCACATTATTCTGCGCTTCCAACATGTAAGTATTTGTAACTTTGATGTAAGCTTGCAATTTTTATTGACTATGGTTGCCTTCTGAACTTATCTTGGATGTACTAGGTCGACATCCATCGAAAATCCAGATCAACTAGCCGGGAGCAGCGTGGCTCCGGCAACAATTGCAGAGAAGACTGCGCAATAGCCATCCATGGAGGTACCCATAGCAGAAAATCCATCGGAGCCTCAGCCCACCAGCAGTCAAACAACAGTCCCCGAGCAGGAGGTTGAGGGAAGAGCCGAGCCAAACACAAATGCTCCGAGCACCAACCTTGCGGGGGGCGATACTTCAGCACCAAGGGTAACGGGTTAGACCGAGGAGCAGCGGACGGAGGCGAGAGCACAGAGCACGTTTGTCGATGCTACAGCCCGTGGGAAGGCCATAGTGATCGCAGAAGCTGTTAACTCCGGACCAGCACCGATACCCAAAGACGAGGCCAAAGAGGATGAAGTAGAAGAGGTCTTGGGCCGTCCATAGGATAGACGGCAACATGTATATGTGTCGCGCTAGTGGAACGACCAATGGATTGTTCATGAGGAAATCCCAGAGGTCGAAGAGACCATGAAAGTTGAACGGGCGGCGAAACGACTGGTGACGGAAGTCCAGGTATGCTTTGCTTGACCACCTGATCTTGCCATCTAGTCATACTGTCTTACTTAGCTTTTTGCATGCAGGACTTAATGAAGACCGCAAGGTACCGCAAGAAATGCTTCGACTAGATTGAGGGGATCACAGTAAGCAATAAAGAACTGGCGGCCGAAGTGGAACGCTTGCGCCACCAACTTGAAGCCGCCAACCATGAGAGGATGGAGCAAGGGGTGCAGAACCAGAACCTGGTCGTCCAGCTCAATAACAAAGAGCAGGAAAGAACAAGTAAGTAGTTACTTTATCACAATAATTGCATGACAAGTGTTGTTGCGTTGTTGGTAGTAACAGCCATAGTGCAGGCTTAGAAGCCGAAGTAGTCCTTCTCTGAGAGGAGAATAGTCATGTGGTCATTGAGTGTGATCGCCTGAAGGAGAACAACAGGAAACTGGCACACGACTAGTCGCAGCTCTGGGACCACACGACCAAGATGAAAGAGGAACTAAAAAGTAAGTGTTCCAGACCCCTTTGCTCACTTTTGTTGCCCACCTTATCTTGTCGTGGTATGACGTTTTAATGTCTCGTGCGTTTTGTAGTTTTAAAAATCAATGCCAAGAAGCATCTGGAGGCTGTGATAAAAGATTGTGACGGCTGGAAAGCGCGGTGCCAAGAGATCACCGAGGATCAGGACACATGGAAAAACTGGTGCCATGAAGTGGCAACGGGCATTTTGCCAGTCCTCAACCTTATCGATCCGGCACTTACAGAGGACGTGCCAAGGACGCCATAGCTTGGACTGGTCAATAGATGCCGAAAGGCATGGGGATGGTTCCAAGAGTTCATGAAGGAGGCGGGTGAATACACAGGCGCACATGTGCTAAGCATGGTGCATGCTCACTACCCCTTGATCGATCTCAAACGCCTGGAGGCTGGATACCCAAAGGAGGTAGATCCAGACAAGGCTGAGGAGCTTCGGATGACCCAGCTGGACTTGTCGGCAAAAATAATTGGCGACATTAACCTGTGTGGAGGCAGGACAACACCTATACAGGGTACGCCATCAACAAGTCAGCTGGAAACGCCATCAGTTTTAAGCCAACCGACGAAGCCTGCAGTCTCGACCAGCCAGGCATCGGTGGGGCCATCTTCTTCAGCTCGACCAGTACAAGAGTCCCCGAGACTCGAGCATGATGTCAGGACCAACGAGCAGCAGGTGCCGCATGCCCCGACCAGCCAATAGGATAGGCTATAGCTGTAGAAGATGTAGTTGTGTTATTGTAAACTTAGACCTTTTCAGGCAAGCTTGTAATAACGTAACTGTATTTCATCATAAGCTTGTTTGTTTTGTAGAAAACGTATTTAAGCTTAGATCTCTTGTTGGTGTAACTAAATGAGAACATGTTAGCGTTCTGTTTAGTTGTACCAGTTTAGTCGACATGTCATCCTGACAGGTTTGTATGGCCCTGGTTTGTCTTGTGGTCGGAGTGTAAGGAGCATAGCCTGTGTACACGTAGACGCAGACATGTCAAACCAGAGGGGACCTGCCGATCACCTGTAGCATAGAGAGCAGATCCCATGCACGCGTTGGGGGGAACCGGAGACAGGGCCTGCTCTGAAAACCCGGGAAGGAATGGTGGTCGGTTTTGACTGGTTGAGTTAGAATAACCATAGACTTCGAAGTGACACATTAGAGTGGTCGGAAAAAATCATAATAGCTTTATTGAATTAAATCGAAAGTACAAGAGGAGTACATATCTTAGTAGTTAAGCATAGAAACGCCTAAGCTTGTCGATGTGCCATGAATTGGGTACGTTCGTACCGTCCAGGTGAGCTAACCTGTAAGACGTTGGTCGTGTGACTTCCTTGATCATGAAGGGCCCTTCCCATGGAGTTGCGAGTTTGTGGACACTAGCCTGATTCGTCTTCCACTTCAGGACCAGGTCCTCAACCACGAAGAACCGCTCCTTGATGTTCTTGTTGTAATACCTGCACAAAACAGCAAGGTATTTGGCTGTACGCACGCAGGAATCGAGCCGCTTGTCTTCTCCACTATTTACTTCGAGCTCCCATACTTCATTGGCCTTGTCTTCGTCGAAGTTCTCTACCCATGCTGATCTGAAGGCTATATCTGCTGGGAGCACTGCCTCAGCGCCGTAAACCATAAAGTATGGTGATACGCCAGTATTGCGACTTGGCTGGGTTCTGAGGCCCTAGACCACGGCTGGTAACTCTTTGAGCCATCTTCCAGGAGCCTTGTCATTTTCTCTGTACATCCTCTTCTTAAGTGCATCCAAGATCATACCATTTGCCCGCTCGACCTGTCCATTAGCTCTAGGGTGCGCCACCGAGAAGTATTTTACTACTATGCTCCTTTCATTGCAGAAGTCCCAAAAAGCGTTCCCGGTGAACTGAGTACCCAGATCAGTGATGATGCTGTTGGGTATGCCAAAGCGGTGGATGACCTAGTCGAGGAACGTGATAGCCTTTTCTGAGGATGCCTGTACCAGAGGCATGTACTCTATCCACTTAGAAAATTTGTCGATCAGCACAAAGACACATGTAAATTTCCCAGGAGCCGGTTTGAAGGGCTCGATCATATCCAGTCCCCAGCATGCGAAGGGCCAAGAGGCTGGTATTGTCTGGATCTCATGTGCTGGTATGTGGATTCCCTTGGCGAAGAACTGACAACCCTCATAGTGGCGGACTAGCTTCTCTGCATCGGCTACCGCTGATGGCCAATAGAACCCTGCTCGGAAAGCCTTGCCAACCAGCGTTCTCGAGGCCGTGTGGTTGCCGCAGGAGCCAGAGTGGATTTGGTCTAGGAGATGTTCGCCATCCTCCTGGGTTATACACTTCATCAAGTTTTCTTCCTTTGCGTTCTTGCGCCATAATTTGCCATTGACGTGCAGATACTGCTTACTGCGATGCATCAGGCGCTCATTTTCTATCTGATCAGTGTAACTGCTGCCATCTGTCAGGTACTTGATGAAAGGTACTCTCCAGTCAGGCTCATGAGTGGTCGAAGGTGGCTCGGTGGTGTTTGACGTCGGGACCGTAGCCACCAGTAGCTGGTCTGGAGGCTTGTCGACCCTGGGATCTTCCTCTTCGATGGAAGGCGTGAGCAGGTCTTGAACGAATACGCCATGTGGGACTTTGGCTCAGGATGATCCTAACTTTGACAGCGCATCTGCTGCTTGATTTTTGTCCCAGACCATGTGTGTGTACTCAATGCCGTAGAACTTGCCTTCCAGCTTTCTGATCGATTTGCAGTATGCATCCATCTTTTCGCTGGTCGTGTCCCAGTCCTTGTTGAGTTGGTTGATGACCAGAGCCGAGTCTCCATAGACATAGAGATGTTTAACACCGAGCTCGACCATAATGCGCAAACCATGTAGGCATGCTTCGTACTCGGCGGCGTTATTAGATGTTGGGAAATAAATCCTAAGGACATACCGGAGCTGCTCCTTGGATGATGACACGAAAAGAACTCCTGCTCCTGCGCCATCGATGTTGAGAGAGCCAAGATTCTGGTTGTCCAAAGAATGCATGGTGCTCTTAAAGAAAAAAGAAAAAGATTTCTTTCCTTATCAAGTGTGCCCACTTGTATTTCTGATAAGAAATGTAAGTGACCCTTGGACAGTAGTAATCTTGGCGATCAGTCAAAGCGTAGGGGTCAATAAAATAAACACATTCACCGCAAGGTGAAGTGTGCCCACTTAGTCCCCGAGCCTGGTAGTAGGTGACGTAGGCACATAGTGCTAGGGTCTAAAAAGAATTTCCACTGAAGTTAAGAATCCAGTCGTCGTAAAATCAATACGAGATGCACCGGTAGGTGCATCGTACCGATGTAGTCCCCAAGCTTGCTAGAAGGAGAAGTATAAGCCTTGTAGCAAGGTCCAAATAAATGCCTCTTGACTGTATGTGAGTACACGTCACATGTAGCCGAGGAGAGCAGTCGCCAAGCATTCTCCGGAACAGTCCCTGAGCACGGTAGTGGTCTGGGCAGTCCCCGAGCACGGTAATGGTCGGAGCCGTTCTTGAGCACGGTAGTGGTCTAGGTAGTCCCCGAGCATGATAGTGGTCTAGGCAGTCCCCAAGTACGGTAGTGGTCTGGGCAGTCCCCGAGCACAACAGTGGTCTGAACCATCCCTGAGCACGAGACATGCAGCGAAGAAACGAATGCCGCTTGTACTTATTACTTGGTGTATTTATCTTCTTACTCTGTCAAGTCCAATCTAACACGTCTGGTCAAAAAATAGACAGGTATAGCACGTCATACTGCCTTCTTGTCCTTTCAAGCAAATAGTCGCTTGGCACCTGTAAGGAGGTGCGTCAGTGTGGGCCCTCTCACACTAGCAACGAAGAGGCGCATACACTGATAACGAAGGGGCGCATATATTGGCATAGATCTCGAGGTTGTGAAAACAACCGTCTGCGGCGTGTGCGCACATCTCCCAAGAATCTTGGGCAGACGATACGGTGGAACTCTTGGTTATTTATAATATACAACTGGTAAGTTACTTTTTACCGATCCCCATTACCATTCGCCGCCGCAGCCTTCTTCTTCCTCTTGCCAACCCTAATACCTCCGAAATCATCACCAATCACCCCTCCACCGTATCCACCTCCATCAGCAAGGGCGGATTCATGGCAAAGAGTGACGCCCAAAAGAAAACCGGAGTCATGACGAAGGAGTGGTGGAAGTCAAGAAGCAATGAGCAGACCATCGAAGACCTTGTCATCATGGGAGTACTCCACAACAAGGCACTCGCAGGATGGCATGCGCCGAAAGGAGAAGGGTACCCCGATCCACAACCAGGTGAGATTGTGGTTTTTGAAGATTTCTTCAAGCGGGGTTTTGAGGTTCCAGTGCACCCTTTCCTTTAGGGGTTCTATTTGTATTATGAGGTTGGGATTTGCAATCTGCATCCCAACTCGATTCTTCTTGTCTCCACCTTCATTCATCTTTGCGAAGCATATGGTGGCTTCCAGCCCCATTTCGACCTCTTTCGCCATCTTTTCTGTCTGTGGAAGAAAGGAAGTGGCGGCTCAAAGATAGCCGGAGGTGTGTACCTCAATCTGCGTGACGGGATGAAGGCCCAGTACTTGCACTGCCCTTGGAACACATCACTGGACGACTGGTGCAAGAAGTGGTTCTACATCCGCGAAGAGCCAAACATGATCACACTATGCGACGTGGGATTCATTCCAGAGAAGAAGAATAGCTGGTCGGAAAATCCTGAGCACCTGGAACAGATCCAAGAACTACTTGGGATGATCCCATGGAGGAAACTGGATGGTCTGAGCATGGTCGGAAACTTCATCGACCGAAGGATCCAGCCCTGCTAGAGGAGGGTACATCCTGGCTACAAGTACCAGGGTAGCGCAGATCCAACGAGGACCAGGAAAGAGGCGCTTGACAAGATCGAAGTCAAAGCCAGGATTGGAGAGCTATTCAACTTAGCTGATCCAAATTATGTCAGATTGAGCGACATCGAGCACGCTTTCAAGCTCGCCCGACCTCCCCCAAAGGTAAATCATTCTGCCTTGTACCCGTAGTTTTATGTTGTAACAGAAACTCACTGTGTTATCTCCTTTGTATTTCCCAGATTAATGGTCATGATAGAACAACAGTGTTCGTATCGCCACCCCCTGGTGTAGAGTGGCCGCAAGTTGGTGGCCCAACTGCCCAGACTAGCACTAGGACCGAAGACGTCGACTGGGCGGTGCTCGGAGTTGGAGAGGAGGCACCGGCCAAGGCTGCTGGTAAGCGGCCGGCGGCCAGCAAGCGTCGTCAGGCGATCTTTACACTGTCAGATGATGAAACAGAGGATGTAGACATCTTTTGACTCGCCCCTCGAAAGAGGAGGAGGCAACTGGAGTCGACGAAGCAAGGTGGCTCCTCCATGCCGGTGGGACCCGCATCGCCAACCACTGCGGCGCGGAGGACAAGCGGCGAAGGGGTCGAGCACCAAGCCCCGGCACCGGTGCTGGTCGTGGAAGGAGACCAGGTGGCACCTGCAGAGCACGTGGAGCAGGCACGGTCGAAGAGACGTGCCTTCGCCACATCATTCCGTGCTTCCAACATGTAAGTATTTGTAACCTTGATGTAAGCTTACAATTTATAGTGATTACTGTTGTCTTCTGAACTTGTCTCGGATATATTAGGTCGGCGTCCACCAAAAATCTCGACCAACTAGCCAGGAGCGGCGTGGCTCCGCCAGCAGTGTCAGAGAAAACTACCCAGCAGCCAGCTATGGAGGAACCTATAGCAGAAAGTCCGCCGGAACCCCAGCAGACAAGCGGCCAGACAACAGTCCCCAAGCAGGTGGCCGAGGGGAGAGCCGAGCCAAGTACAGGTGCTCCGAGCACTAACCCTGCTGAGGGGGACACTTCAGCGCCAAGGGTAACAGACCAAACCGAGGAGCAGTAGCTGGAGGTGGCACAGAGCACGTTTGCCGATGCTACAGCCCATGGGAAGGCCATAGTGATCGCAGAAGCTACAAACTTCGGACCAGCACCGCTACCCGAAGAAGAGGCCGAAGAGGACGAAGTAGAGGAGGTCCTAGGCCGTCCCTAGGAGAAGCGACAACATGTATATGTATGGCGCTGGTGGAACGACCAATAGGTTATGCATGAGGAAATTCCAGAGGTCGAAGAGACCATGAAGGTTGAACGAGCGGCAAAACGTCTGGTGACGGAAGTCCAGGTATGTTTTGCTTGACTACTTGATCCTGCTATCCAGTCAAACTGTCTGACTTAACTTTTTTACATGCATGACTTAATGAAGACCACAAGGTACCAAAAGAAGTGCTTCGACCAGATTGAGGGGATCACAGCAAGCAATAAAGAACTAACGGTCGAGGTGGAATGCTTGCGCCACCAACTTGAAGCCGCCAACTAGGAGAGGACGGAGCAAGAGGCACAGAACCAGAACCTGGTCGTCCAGCTCAGTAACAAAGAGCAGGAAAAAACAAGTAAGTTGTCACTTTATCACAACAAGTGCATGACACATGTTGTTGCATTGTTGGTAGTAACAGCTGTAGTGTAGGCTTAGAAGCCGAAGTAGTCCGTCTCCAAGAGGAGAATAGTCGTGTGGCCGTAGAGTGTGGTCGCCTGAAGGAGGACAACAAGAAACTGGCACACGACCAGTCGCAACTCTGGGACCGCACAACCAAGATGAAGGAGGAACTAAAAAGTAAGTGTTCCAGACCACCTTGCTCACTTTGTTGCCCGCCTTATGTTGTCGTGGCGTGACATTTTAATGTCTTGTGTGGTTTGCAGTTTTAAAAGTCAATGCCAAGAAGCATCTGGAAGCCGTGATGAAAGATCGTGATGGCTGGAAGGCGCGATGCCTAGAGATCACCGAGGATCAGGACACATGGAAGAACCGATGCCAGGAAGTGGCCACTGGCATTTTGCCCGTCCTCAACCTTATCGACCCAGCACTTATAGAGGAAGTGCCAAGGACATCGTAGCTCGAACTGGTCGAGAGATGCCAAAAGGCATGGGGATGGTTCCAAGAGTTCGTGAAGGAGGCGAGTGAGTACATAGGCATGCATGTGCTAAGCATGGTCTGTGCCCACTACCCCCTGATCGATCTCAAGCGCCTGGAGGTTGGGTACCTGAAGGAGGTAGATCCAGACAATGCTGAGGAGCTTCGGATGACCCAGCTAGACCTGTCTTCAAAGATAATTGGTGACATTAACCTGTGTGGAGGTGGGACAGCACCTGTACAGGGTACGCCATCAACAAGTCAGCTGGAAACGCCATCAGTTGCGAGCCAACCGACGAAGCCTGCGGTCTCGACCAGCCAGGCATCGGTGGGGCCATCCTCTTCAGCTCGACCAGTACAAGAGTCCCCGAGACTCGAGCAGGATGTCAGAAGCAGCGAGCAGCAGGTGCCGCGTGCCTCGACCAGCCAATAGGATAGGCTAGAGCTATAGAAGAAGAATGTAGTTGTGTTATTGTAAACTTGGGCCTCTTCAGGCAAGCTTGTAATAACATAACTGTATAATATCATAAGCTTGTTTGTTTTGCATAAAACATATTTAAGCTTGAAACTCATGGTGGTGTAACTAAGTGAGAACATGTTAGCGTTCTATTTAGTTGTACCAGTTTACTCGACACGTCATCCTGAAAAGTTTGTACGACCCTGATTTGCCATGTGGTCAGAGTGTGAGGTGCGTGACCTGTGCACACGTAGACGCGAACAAGTCAAACCAGGGGGGACCTGCCAATCACCCGTAGCGTAGAGAGCGGATCCCGTGCACACGTTGCGAGGAACCAGAGATAGGGCCTGCTCCGAAAACCCAGGAAGGAATGGTGGTCGGCTTTGACTGGCTAAGTTAGAATAACCGTAAAATTCGAAGTGACACATCAGAGTGGTCGGAGAAATCATAATAGCTTTATTGAATTAAATCGAAAGTACAAGAAGAGTACATATCTTAGTAGTTAAGCATAGAAATGCCTAAGCTTGTCGATGTGCCATGAATTGGGTACGTCCGTACCGTCCAGGTGAGCTAACCTGTAAGACGTTGGTCGTGTGACTTCCTTGATCATGAAGGGCCCTTCCCATGGAGTTGCGAGTTTATGGACACCAACCTGATTCGTCTTCCACTTCAGGACCAGGTCCCCGACCACGAAGAACCGCTCTTTAACATTCTTGTTGTAGTACCTGCGCAAAACAGCAAGGTATTTGGCTGTACGTACGCAAGAATCGAGCCGCTTCTCTTCTGCACTATTCACTTCTAGCTCCCGCACTTCATTGACCTTGCCTTCGTCAAAGTTCTCTACCCATGCCGATCTAAAAGCTATATCTGCTAGGAGGACTGCCTCAGCGCCGTAAACCATAAAGTATGGTGAGACGCCGGTGTTACGACTGGGCTGAGTTCTGAGGCCCCAGACCACGGCTGGTAACTCTTTGAGCCATCTTCCGGGAGCTTTGTCATTTTCTCTGTACATCCTCTTCTTCAATGCATCCAAAATCATACCGTTTGCCCGCTCCACCTGTCCATTAGCTCTAGGATGCGCCACCGAGACATATTTGACTACTATGCTCCTTTCATCGCAGAAGTCCCAAAAAGCGTTCCCGGTGAACTGGGTACCCAGATCAGTGATGATGCTGCTGGGTATGCCGAAGCGGTGGATGACCTGGTCGAGGAACGTGACAGCCTTTTCTGAGGATGCCTGTACCATAGGCATGTACTCTATCCACTTAGAAAATTTGTCGATCAGCACAAAGACACATGTAAATTTCCCAGGAGCCAGTTTGAAGGGCCCGATCATATTCAGTCCCCAGCATGCGAAGGGCTAAGAGGCTGGTATTGTCTGGATCTCATGTGCTGGTACATGGATTCTCTTGGCGAAGAACTGACAACCCTCATAGTGGCGACTAGCTTCTCTGCATCGGCTACTGCTGACGGCCAATAGAACCATGCTCGGAAAGCCTTACCGACCAGCGTTCTCGAGGCCGCGTGGTTGCCGCAGGAGCCAGAGTGGATTTGGTCTAGGAGATGTTCACCATCCTCCTGGGTTATACACTTCATCAAGATCTCCTCCTTTACATTCTTGCGCCATAACTTGCCATCGACGAGCAGATACTGCTTACTGCGATGCATCAGGCGCTCATTTTCGGTCCGATCAGTGTAACCACTGCCATCTGTTAGGTACTTGATGAAAGGTACTCTCCAGTCAGGCTCATGAGTGGTCGGAGGTGGCTCGGTGGTGCTCGACGCCAGAACCATAGCCACCAATTGCTGGTCTGGAGGCTTGTCGACCGTGGAATCTTCCTCTTCGATGGAAGGCATGAGCAGGTCTTGGACGAATACGCCGTGTGGGACTTTGGCTCGGGATGATCCTAACTTTGATAGCGCATCTGCTGCTTGATTTTTGTCCTAGACCACGTGTGTGTACTCGATGCCATAGAACTTGCCTTCCAGCTTTTTGATCGATTTGCAGTATGCATCAATCTTTTCGCTGGTCATGTCCCAGTCCTTGTTGAGTTGGTTGATGACCAGAGCCGAGTCTCCATAGACATAGAGACGTTTAACACCAAGCTCGATCGCAATGCGCAAACCATGTAGGCATGCTTCATACTCAGCGGCGTTATTAGATGCTGGGAAATAAATCCTGAGGACGTATCGGAGCTGCTCCTTAGATGGTGACACGAAAAGAATTCCTGCCCCTACGCCGTCGATGTTGAGAGAACCGTCGAAATACATCTTCCAATACTCATCGGGCCCCTGAGAGGCAGGCGCGCTTAAGTCTGTCCACTCGACGATGAAATTGACAAGTGCCTAAGACTTGATTGTAGTACGGCTTGCAAACTCCAAAGAGAAAGGGCATAGCTCCATTGCCCATTTGACGATGCGCCCATTTGCGTCCTTATTGCGAATGATGTCTCCCAGAGGGTACTCGGTCATGACCACCACACGATATCCGTCGAAGTAATGTTTCAACTTTCAGGATGTTATCAGTATGGCGTAGATCAGTTTCTGAATCTATGGGTACCTAGTCTTGGATTCATTGAGTACCTCATAGATGAAATAAATTGGTCGCTATACCTTGTAGGCGTGGCCAGGCTCATCACGCTCGACCACCATGGTAGTGGAGACCACCCGATTAGTTGCCGCAATGTAAAGTAGGAGAGTTTCATCTTCTCTAGGAGCAGTGAGGACCAGAGGTGATGTAAGGTATTGTTTCAGCTGTGTGAAGGCAGCGTCTGCTTTCTCCGACCACTCAAACTTCTCGGATGCTTTGAGCAGTTTGAAAAATGGTAGCCCTTTTTCTCCAAATCTTGATATGAAACGACTGAGGGCAGCCATGCATCCAGTAAGCTTCTAGACATCCTTCACCTTTTTGGGTGGCTTCATGTCTAAGACAGCTTTGACTTTCTCCGGGTTTGGACGTATGCCATCGTAATTGACAATGTTGCCAAGCAATATACCAGAAGGAACACCAAAGATGCACTTCTTTGGGTTTAATTTCCATTGGAATGTATTAAGGGCTACAAAGGTGCGTTCCAGGTTGTCAACAAGGGTATGTGCTTCCTTGGTTTTGACAACTACATCATCAACATAAGCCTCGACGAGGTCGTCTTTTATCTCATCTTTGAGGTAGGCCTGTATGGCGCATTGGTAGGTAGCCCTGGCGTTCTTGAGCCCGAACGACATGGTCGTGTAGCAGTAGGCGCCGAAAGGCGTGATAAAAGATGTCTTGATCTGGTCGTCCTTTTTGAGAGCGATCTGGTGAGAACCAGAGTAGCAATCAAGAAAGGAAAGCAGCTCGCAACCGGTAGTTGAATCTACGACCTTGTCTATGCGAGGTAAGCTGAAGGGGTCCTTAGGGTAGTGTTTGTTGAGATCAATGTAATCAATGCACATTCTCCACTCATTATTCTTTTTGCATACAAGAACCGGGTTGGCTAACCACTCTGGATGATACACTTCTTTGATAAATCCGGCTGCCAAAAGCCGTGTAACTTCTACCCTAATCGCCTCCTTCTTGTCGCGAGCGAACCGTCATCGCTTCTGCTTGATAGGTTTGGCCTTGCCGTTGACATTCAAGGAGTGCTTGATCAAGTTCCGAGGTACACCAGGCATGTCAGCAGGTTTCCATGCGAACACATCCACGTTGCTCCTCAAGAACTTGATGAGCGCGTCTTCCTATTTGGGATCCAGGTTGGCCCCGATAAGGGCCGTTTTGCTGGGATCACCGTCGACCAGCTGGATCACCTTGTGCTCCTTAGACTTGATGTTCTTGCATCGAGCCTCGAGCTCTGGGATCTCTAGGTGGTCGGCTGAGGTCTTCTTAGCATCGAGCATGGTCTCGGCCATGCGAATAGAGAGGTCGTGAGCCTCTGCTATTTTGAAGCTGTCGTCCTTGCAGGTATAAACTGCATATACATTGCCCCTAAGGGTTAGAACTCCTTTCTCGGTAGGCATCTTGAGCACCAGATACCTATAATGAGGTATGGCCATGAACTTGGTGAGCGATGGTCGACCAAGAATAGCATGGTAGGTGCCATCGAAGTCAGCGACCACGAAGTTGACGTAGTCAGTGCGGAAGTAGTCTGGGGTCCCAAATTGCACAGGTAGCGTGATCTGCCCGAGAGGTGTAGAGCTCTGTCCGAGGAGAACACCCCAGAACTGTGCCTCGTATGGCTTGAGATCCGCCTGGGTTATCTTCAGGGCGGGTAGACTATTCTTGAATAGTATATCGATGGAGCTGCCGCCGTCGATCAGCACTCTGTGGAACTGAACCTTGTTGATACAAGGATCGAGGACTAGGGGAAAATGTCCTGGCTCAGGTATTGCGGCCCATTGGTCCTTTCTGCTGAAGGAGATCTCGTGGTGAGACCAAGGAGGGACCCGTGGATCGGTGAGGAGGTTGTCGATGTTGGCCACGTTCAAGCAAGCACGGGCGAGCAGCTTGCGTTCTCGTTTGGTCTCGATGGACACTTTGCCTCCAATGATGGTGTGCACGCGATCGGTTGGCTTGACATCGTTGTCCTTGTTGCGATGTTCCATTGCGTCGTTAGGCTTGTTGGATGTATCCGGAGCCTGTTGACGTGTGTAGATAGACTTGAGAACGCGGCAATTCTCCATGGTATGGTTTGACTTGAGATGGAGCTGGCAGGGCCCTTTCAATGCTTTGGCGTAGTCGTCTTTGTAGTTACGACGTCCGCCACCTTTTTTAACGGTGTTGACCTCGCCGTCGTCTTCCCGAGCACGCTTGCCCCTGTAATCGTCACGGCGGTTATGCCGCTGATTACATTGGTCGCGGTGGTCACGGGAGTCGTTGCGCTGGTTGCGGCGGTCAAAATTGTCATTCCAACCACGGTTGCCGTGGTAGTCGTCGTGGTGTGGGGGGTGGTTGGAGCGTGGAACCCTTGCTGCTTCTTCGATAATTATCTTTTTAGCGTCGTCGGCGTCCGCATATTTCTTAGCGGTGGCCAGGAGCGCTGTGACCGATTCGGGTCTCTTACGGAGGAGCTTGTCCCTTAGGGCATCATGGAAGCGGAGGCCAGTGATGAAAGCCTCAATCGCCTCGTTGTCAGAGATTGACGGGACCTTGATGCACATCTCCGAGAAGCGCCGGACGTACTCGCACAGTGGCTCATCTTTCCGATCTCGAATCCATTGCAGATCATATTTGTTGCCGGGCTGCTCGCAAGTAGCAATGAAGTTGTCGATGAAGGCTTGCTTGAGCTCTTGCCAAGAATCAAAGTAGTTCACCGGTAAGCTGACCAGCCATTGGTGACCTGCATGGCCAACAGCGACTGGGAAGTAGTTAGACATGACGTGCTCATCAGCCATGGCTGATCTGCACGCGGTTTTGTAGAGCATGACCCATAATTCGGGGTTCTCCTTGCCGTCGTACTTCTGAAGTTTTTCGAGCTTGAAGTTCTTGGGCCATATGACTTGGCGAAGGTGCGGGGTAAACTGCTTCAAACCTGGTGGGCCATGGGTAGTATCATATTCCATGCGGCGATAGCTTTCGTGGGATGCTCGATTGTTGGCTCTTTGGTTGATGCGATCACGCAGATCATGTCCTCTAAGGTAATGGCGGAGATCGTTATTGCCATCACGGCGATCTCGATTGCCATCCTGATTAACCATGCGACCGTGGTTATCGCGGTGATTATCGCGGTTATCTCGGTGGTTGTCGTCCTGAGCGTCGTGGCGGTTGTCCTCCTGACGGCGGTTGTCGTCCCGACCACCATCATGGCCACCGTTTCCGCCTTGACGGTTGTCTGATGGGTCGTTGTTGCGCGAGCCGCGTTGGTTGGGTGGCTGTGAGCGACTTGAGTACTAGCGGCTATGGCTTGATTCAACTGAGATGGATGGAGCCCGGGCTTGATTTACAATCTCTGTGGTCTGAGCCATAGCAACCGTCAGATAAGCTTGTATATCATCGCGAACTGCCTGGGTTTCCGGGGTGTTGGGTAGCCGTTGCATTGTCGCCATGGCGACGGCTACGTTGGCGCTTGGAGTCCTAAAGACCTGTTTGTCCCCCACCCTGTCGAAAGCATTGTTGAGGTCACGTGGCTGGACCCTTATGCGTCATGCCTCCTCTTCTGCTTCAGCTTCGATTTGTCGGCGATTAAACCGGTCAATATTGCGTGCTTCGCGTGCAATCCTTTCTTGTTTAGTTTCGCCAACTGCTGGTGGTTCGTCGTTACTAACAACATTGATCAAATCCCCTCGCCTTGGTGGGAAAGACAGGAATTATGGGAACCCCAGGGCGTGGTCTGGGATATCCAGATCGTATTCGATGCCTTCATCCTCATGATGCTGAAGCTCGGTGTGGACAGAGGCATTAGATGTGATGCCAGACGAGGAACTAGAGTCGCCCTCTTGGACTGTGTGGACGGATCCTTCTTGATAATCCTCAATCCGGATCATGTTGACGAAGTTGCGTGGCTTCGGCCAAGGTCGATGTACAAAACACAGATCCGAGCAGCGTTGTATATTATACGCGTAGTTGGAGGCAGCGTTTCGTAGGCCGTAGGGCTGGGCCTGGTAGTTCTCCGTCGAGGCTTCGTACTCGGAGAGCTAGAGGCCTATCGTGGGGGCTGGCCGGCGACGAGCGGAACGCCCTTCAGGAGTAGATGTGACCATGAGATCCGTATTGAGTCGTGCAGGACGACTAGCCCGAGCTGGTCAGGTAGATCTGTTGTGGGTAGCGGTTACCTACTTGTTAGGTTGACTTTGAATTGAACTTACCAGAGCTAGGGTTTCAGCAAGTTTGGTGCCGACCAGGTCGATGGAGTCGAGCAGGTCAGTGTTGTCGATCTGCATCCCTTTGTAGCGAGGAAGTGGATGACGGGTTGTTGGCGTGGCTGAAGATGATGCGGGCGTGGTCGGAGCCAGATGTACCATGGTCAGAGCCAGATGCACCGTGGTCAGAGCCGTGCCCACCGTGGTTGGAGCCATAGCCGATGCAGGTGAAGTAGTGGTCGACGCAGATTGAATCCGCGCCTCCTCTATGGTCATGGCAATGAAGTCGTCGGAGCCAGTGGTCCAGGTGATCTAGCTGACGGTGAACGTGAGGCCGTTCGGCGTAGCCATGGAGCCAGAGGTGATGACCATCTTGTTCGCTTGGAGAGCAGTATGCACACCCCCTACCTGGCGCGCCACTATTGATGAAATATGGTCGACAGTCTACCTAGGGGTATGCCCAAGGTAGTAGATTGTCGGCAGACAGATGCACAAGCCACAAACAAGATGGTGATGCAAGACAGACACGAGGGTTTATCTAGGTTTGGCCGCCAAGAAGGCGTAATACCTACGTCCTGCGTCTGATTGTATTGCTATATGTCAATGAGAGATATTTTTAGAGGGGTCCCCTGCCTGCCTTATATAGTCCAGGGGGCAGGGTTATAGATCTGGAAACTAATCCTAGCCAGTTACAATTGCCATAGGTGGTCGGATAAGGATTCCTATTCTAACCGACCAGGATCTTGCTTGATCTCCAAATCCGTCTTGACTCCTTGCGCGGGACTCCGAATAGGTTGGTCGGGCCACGCGTCGTCTTCTAGTGGACCGGACCTCCTGATCCAGGCCGGCCCAAGCCTAGCCGTAAGGGTATAGGGGTTAATACCCCCATAGCCATTGAAGTACATCTTCCAACACTCATCGGGCCCCTGAGAGGCAGGCGTGCTTAAGTCTGTCCACTCGATGATGAAATCGACGAGTGCCTAAGACTTGATTGTAGTACGGCTTGCAAATTCCAAGGAGAAAGGGCATAGCTCCATTGCCCATTTGACGATGCACCCGTTCACATCCTTGTTTCGAATGATGTCTCCTAGAGGGTACTCGGTCATGACCACCACACGATATCCGTCGAAGTAATGTTTCAACTTTTGGGATGTTATCAGTATGGCGTAGATCAGTTTCTGAATCTATGGGTACCTGGTCTTGGATTCATTGAGTACCTCACTGATGAAATAGATTGGTCATTGTACCTTGTTGGCGTGGCCTGGCTCGTCGTGCTCGACCACCATGGTAGTGGAGACCACTCGATTAGTTGCCGCAATGTAAAGTAGGAGAGTTTCATCTTCTCTGGGAGTAGTGAGGACCGGAGGTGATGTAAGGTATTATTTTAGCTGTGTGAAGGCAGCGTCTGCTTCCTCCGACCACTCAAACTTCTCAGATGCTTTGAGTAGCTTGAAAAACGGTAGTCCTTTTTCTCCTAACCTTGATATGAAACGACTGAGAGCAGCCATGCATCCGGTAAGCTTCTGGACATCCTTCACCTTTTTGGGCGGCTTCATGTCTAAGACAACTTTGACTTTTTCCAGGTTAGGGCATATGCCATCGTGACTATTGATGTTGCCAAGCAGTATACCAGAAGGAACACCAAAGATGCACTTCTTTGGGTTTAATTTCCATTAGAATGTATTAAGGGCTGCAAAGGTGTGTTCCAGGTTGTCAACAAGGGTATGTGCCTCCTTGGTTTTGACAACTACATCATCAACATAAGCCTCGATGAGGTCGTCTTTTATCTCATCTTTGAGGCAGGCCTGTATGGCGCGTTGGTAGGTAGCCCCGGTGTTCTTGAGCTCGAACGACATGGTCGTGTAGCAGTAGGCGCCGAAAGGCATGATAAAAGATGTCTTGATCTGGTCGTCCTTTTTGAGAGCGATCTGGTGATAACCAGAGTAGCAATCAAGAAAGGAAAGCAGCTCACAACCGGCGGTTGAATTTACGACCTCGTCGATGCCAGGTAAGCCAAAGGGGTCCTTAGGACAGTGTTTGTTGAGATCAGTATAATCAACGCACATTCTCCATTCATTATTCTTTTTGCGTACAAGAACCAGGTTGGCTAACCACTCCGGATGATATACTTTTTTGATAAATCCGGCTGCCAAAAGCCATGTAACTTCTACCCTAATCGCCTCCTTCTTGTCGTGAGCGAACCGTCGTAGCTTCTGCTTGATAGGTTTGGCCTTGCCGTTGACATTCAAGGAGTGCTCGATCAAGTTCCGAGGTACACCGGGCATGTCAGCAGGTTTCCATGCGAACACATCCACGTTGCTCCTCAAGAACCTGACAAGCACGTCTTCCTATTTGGGATCCAGGTTGGCCCCGATAAGGGCCGTTTTGCTGGGATCACCATCGACCAGCTGGATCACCTTGTGCTCCTTGGACTTGATGTTCTTGCGTCGAGCCTCGAGCTCTAGGATCTCCAGGTGGTCAGCTGAGGTCTTCTTGGCGTTGAGCATGGTCTCAGCCATGCGAATAGAGAGGTCATGAGCCTCTGCTATTTTGAAGCTGTCGTCCTCGCAGGTATAAGCTGCGTATACGTTGCCCCTAAGAGTTAGAACTCCTTTCTCGGTAGGCATCTTGAGCACCAAATACCTATAATGAGGTATGGCCATGAACTTGGTGAGCAATGGTCGACCAAGGATAGCATGGTAGGTGTCGTCGAAGTCAGCGACCATGAAGTTGACGTAGTCAGTGCGGAAGTGGTCCGGGGTCCCAAATTGCACAGGTAGCATGATCTGCCCAAGAGGTGTAGAGCTCTGTCTGGGGAGAACACCCCAGAACTATGCCTTGTATGGCTTGAGATCCGCCTGGGTTATCTTCAGGGCTGGCAGACTATTCTTGAACAGTATATCGATGGAGCTGCTGCCGTCAATCAGCACTCTGTCGAACTGAACCTTGTTGATACAAGGATCGAGGACCAGGGGAAAACATCCCGGCTCAGGTATTGCAGCCCATTGGTCCTTTCTGCTGAAGGAGATCTCGTGGTGAGACCAAGGAGGGAGCCGTGGATCGGTGATGAGGTTGTCGGGGTTGGCCACGTTCAAGCAGGCGCGGGCGAGCAACTTGCGTTCTCGTTTGGTCTCGATGGACACTTTGCCTCCCATGATAGTGTGCACACGATTGGTTGGCTTGACGTACTTGTGATGGGGATCTACGTCTTCATCGTCGTTGTCCTCGTTGCACTATTCCCCTGCGTCGTTAGGCTTGTCGGATGTATCCAGAGCCTGTTGACGCGTGTAGATAGACTTAAGAACATAGCAATTCTCCATGGTATGCTTTGACTTGGGATGGAGCTGGCAGGGCCCTTTCAATGCTTTGGCGTTGTCTTCTTCGTAGTTACGACATCCGCCACCTTTTTTAACGGTGTTGACTTCGCCGTCGTCTTCCCGAGCACACTTGGCCCTGTAATCGTCACGGTGGTTACGCCGCTGATTATGTTGGTCGTGGTGGTCGCGGGAGTCGTTGCGCTGGTTGCGGCGATCAAAATTGTCGTTCTGACCACGATTGCCGCAGTAGTCGTCATGGTGTGGGGGGTGGTCGGAGCGTGGAACCCTTGCTGCTTCTTCGATAATTATCTTTTTAGCATCGTCGGCGTCCGCACATTTCTTAGCAGTGGCCAGGAGCGCTATGACTGATTCAGGTCTCTTGCAGAGGAGCTTGTCCCTTAGGGCATCATGGAAGTGGAGGCCAGTGATGAAAGCCTCGATTGCCTCATTATCGGAGATTGACGGGACCTTGATGCGCATCTCTGAGAAACGCCAGACGTACTCGCACAGTGGCTCATCTTTCTGATCTTGAATCCGCTGCAGATCATACTTGTTGCCCGGTTGCTCGCAAGTAGCAATGAAGTTGTCGATGAAAGCTTGCTTGAGCTCCTGCCAAGAATCGAAGTAGTTCGCCGGCAAGCTGACCAGCCATTGGTGGCCTGCATGGCCGACGGTGACTGGGAAGTAATTAGACATGACATGCTCATCAACCATTGCTAATCTGCACGCGGTTTCGTAGAGCATAACCCATAATTCGGGGTTCTCCTTGCCGTTGTACTTCTGAAGTTTCTCGAGCTTGAAGTTCTTAGGCCATATGACTTGGCGAAGATGAGAAGTAAATTGCTTCAAACCTAGAGGGCCATGGGTAGTATCGTATTCCATACGGCGATGGCTTTCATGGGATGCACAATCGTGGGCTCTTTGGTTGATGCAATCACATAGATCGCGTTCTCCGAGGTAATGGTGGAGATCGTTATTGCCATCGCGGCGATCCTGGTTGCCACCCTGGTTAACCCTACGACCGCGGATATCACGGCGATTGTCACGGTTGTCTCGGCGGTTGTCGTCCCGGTAGTTGCGGCGGTTGTCGTCCCGACCACCATCATGGCCACCGTTTCCGCCTTGACGGTTGTCTGAGGGGTCATCATTGAGCGAGCCACGTTGGTTGGGTGGCTATGAGCGACTTGAGTACTGGCGGCTATGGCTTGACTCGACTGAGACAGATGGAGCCCGGGCTTGATTTACAATCTCTGCGGTCTGAGCCATAGCAGCCGTCAGATAAGCTTGTATATCATCGCGAACTGCCTGGGTTTCCGGGGTATTGGGTAGTCGTTGCATCGTCGCCATAGCAACAGCTACGTTGGCACATGGAGTCCTAAAGACCTATTTGTCCCCCACCCTATCGAACGCATTGTTAAGGTCGCGTGGCTGGACCCTTATGTGTCGTGCCTCCTCTTCTGTCTCAGCTTCGATTTGTCAGCGATTAAACCGGTCAATATTGCGTGCTTCGCGTGCAAGCCTTTCTTGTTCTGTTTCGCCAACTGCCGGTGGTTCGTCATTACTAACAACATTGATCAAGTCCCCTCGCCTTGGTAGGAAAGACAGGAATTGTGGGAACCTCGGGGCGTGGTCTAGGATATCCAGATCGTATTCAACGCCATCATCGTCATGATGCTGGAGCTCGGTGTGGATGGAGGCAATAGATGTGATGCCAGACGAGGAGCTGTAGCCACCCTCTTGAACTGTGTGGACAGATCCTTCTCGATAATCCTCAATCCAGACCATGTTGACGAAGTTGCGCAGGCCATAGGGCTGGGCCTGGTAGTTCTCCGTCGAGGCTTCGTACTCAGAGAGCCGGAGACCCGTCGCGGAGGCTGGCCGGCGACGAGCGGAGCGCCCTTCAGGAGTAGATGTGACCACGAGATCCGTACCGAGTCGTGCAGGATGACTGGCCCAAGCTAGTCGGGTAGATCTGTTGTGGGTAGCGGTTACCTGCTCATTAGGTTGACTTTGAATTGAACTTACCAGAGCTAGGGTTTCAGCAAGTTTGGTGCCGACCCAATCGATGGAGTCGAGCAAGTCGGTGTTGTTGATCTGCTTCCCTTTGTAGCGAGGAAACGGACGACGGGTTATCGGTGTGGCTGAAGACGGGCATGGTCGGAGCTAGATCCACCATGGTTGGAGCCATAGCCGATGCAGGTGAAGCAGTGGTCGATGTAGATTGAATCCGCGCCTCCTCCGTGGTCATGGCGAAGAAGTCATCAGAGCTAGTGGTCCAAGTGATCTGGCCGATGGTGAACGTGAGGCCGTTCGGCGTAGCCATGGAGCCAGAGATGATGACCATCTTGTTCGCTTGGAGAGCAGTACGCACACCCCCTACCTGGCGTGCCACTGTCGACAAAATATGGTCGACAGTCTACCTAGGGGTATGCCCAAGGTATTAGATTGTCGGCAGACAGATGCGCAAGCCACAAACAAGATGATGACGCAAGACAGACATAAGGTTTTATCCAGGTTCGGCCGCCGCGAAGGCGTAATACCTACATCATGCGTCTGATTGTATTGCTGTATGTCAATGAGAGATGTTTTTAGAGGGGTCCCCTGCCCGCCTTATATAGTTCGGGGGGCAGGGTTACAGATCTGGAAACTAATCCTAGCCAGTTACAATTGCCATAGGTGGCCGGATAAGGATTCCTATTCTAACCGACCAGGATCTTGCTTAATCTCCAAATCTGCCTTGATTCCTTGTGCGGGATTCCGAACAGGTTGCCCGGGCCGCGCGTCGTCTTCTAGTGGACCGGACCCCCTGATCCGGGCCGGCCCAAGCCTAGCCGTAAGGGTATAGGGGTTAATACCCCCACAACCTTCATGAACCATCTACCTGCATCCTAGAAGGTTCGATCCAGACACACCCCGATGCCAACTCGGAGCTTGGGGGCTCCGACCCTAGGGCCTCCATGATGACGTCGCTGTGGTGGCACTCAATCAAGCCGACTAGTGAGCGCCGCTACTTGCCTACCTCCTCGAGGAGGTTCTCCCACTAGAGAGGACTGAAGAGTGATGAATCACTCGATGCGCTAAGACATTCATTGCAATCGGTAATGAACTCTACAAATGAAGTACGTCGGGAGTACTCATGAAGTGTGTATCTACCAACCATTGAAATAGCTCCACCTCGAGGTCCATGCTAGAATCTGCGGACACCACGTGGCCCCGAGGTCACTGGTCGAAAAAGCCTTTCGTCAAGGTTTTTACTGGCCCACCACACTACAAGATGCAGAGGAGGTCGTCCATAGGTGTGAGGGATGCCCGTTCTACGCTCAGCAAACTCATTTGTCGGTGCATGAGCTTCAAACCGTCCCCATCACCTAGCCATTCGTGATCTGGGGCCTCAACATAGTAGGGCCCCTCAAAAAGGGCCTAGGCGGTTTCACTCACCTGCTCGTAGCGGTCAACAAATTCACCAAGTGGATAGAGGCCAAGCCCATCACCAACATCCGCTCAGAAGAGGTGGTCCAATTCTTCCTCGACATCATCTACCGGTTCAACGTTTCTAACTATATCATCACTGACCATGGAACTAACTTCACCAGCAAGAAGTTCCTGGACTTCTATGATGGATACGGCATTAGGATTGACTGGACCTCGGTCGGACATCCACATACAAACAGTCAAGTCGAACGAGCCAATGGCATGGTCCTCCAAGGACTTAAGCCGTGTAACTTCAACCGACTCAACAAGTACACTGGGCGATGGGTTGTAGAGGTCCCAACAATCCTTTGGAGCCTAAGAATGACCCTGAACCGATCCATAGGGTTCACACCCTTCTTCCTGACCTACGGAGCTGAAGCAGTGCTGCCCTCCGACTGCGACCGAGCCACGGAGGCTCAGCAAGATGCAGTCAACCTGCTCGAGGAGGCCCATGAGACTACCATCATCTGCTCCGCTCGGTACCAACAAACTCTTCGTAGGTACCATGAAAGAAAGATCAGAGGGAGGATCCTCGAGGTTGGAGACCTCATGCTCCGAAGAACCCAATCAAATAAGGAGAAGCACCAACTCTCTCCTCCTTGGGAAGGACCCTATATGGTGACCGAGGTGATCCCACCGGGCGCCTACCGACTGAAGTACGACAACGGTGATGTTCTCACCAACACTTGGAACATCGAACAGTTACGTTGTTTCTTCCCCTAAAATTTGGTCTTACCGCTTTCTTAAATTCAAAGTTTGCTCCAACAAAGCACCTCGGCCCAAACACTTTCAGCCCGGGTCACTTGGGGACTCCACAGAGGTGCGATACCACCTCTCTTTTTTACTATCATATGGTAAATACCTTTTTACCCGAACGAAAGGGTAGTCCATTCCTTTAATTACCTAACGTAACTTTGCTTCAAACATTCCGACCGATCACACCCCGCCATGACCTACAGTTACAAGCAGCTGAGCCTCACAGGCCATGCCTGGGTTCTTAAGGTTGCAACCTATGGTTCAAATGGGCAGGTGCGAAAAAGAAAGAATAAGAAACAAAGCTATGCTAGGGTAAAAATAAGGAATGGATGGGACAAGGTTCCCTGAACGAAGTGATTCATCACAAAACAAAATTGTTGTATTCATGAATACACAAAATTGTTCACATAGGGGGCTCCCCCATGAACTTCTCCTATACATGTGCTAATTACTTCTACTCTAAATACTACAGTGGCCGCCTAGTGGCATCGACTGATGGCTCGACCGGCGAAGGTAGGGGTTGCTCGCTCTCCGACTGGATGACATTTGGCTCGATCGAAGGCAGGGTGACGTTTGCTTCTCACCCGAGCTCCACTCCATCCATAGGCTGGGCAACATCCTCCTGTCGCGCGCCTTCAGCCATGCTCACATGGTGAGCCTCCATCACCCATTGCATGGAGACTTGCTCTGCCACCATCTGTGTGCATGGCAGGAAGCTCTCCCTGAGCACATGGATGGCGTCTGGGCTCCAGCCATCGGTGTACCCGCTGTAGATGGTGGCAAAGTCCAAGTCTAGGTGGTGTGTCGCCACCGAAGTCAGCACCCCCGATGTCCCATAGAACATCCCGTCAGAGATAAGCGCTCAAACTTCGTCTAGGGCCTCCGCCAGTCGGATGGCGGGCGTGCTGGTGCTGGGCGCCGACCCGAACACCTCTGAGATGACGACCTGGGTGACATTGTGGATCTGGTCAAGCTCCCCTCGAGAGCATGTCACTCTTCAAGGGACTTGGCCAGCGCCTCCGTGCTCTGACCGATCGTCGCCTTGGCCGTCTCCAAGTCCTGCTCCAGAGAACCAACCCTTCCACGTAGCTCTAGAAGAAGGATGACAAGCTCAGAAGTAGGCTAAAGGAAAAAACCAAGACATCAAAAGTAGAATAGGTACATACCGAGGTGGGTGTTCTCGAGGATGGAGAGTCCTTCCTCTTGCTGATTCACCTACTCGTGCAGTCGAGCGTTCACCTCCTCCGTCCCAAGCACCCGGCCCTAGAGCGCGAACACTTCCTGGTCGACCTCCGACCGGGCCTTCCGCTCTGACTCTAGGGCCTCTAGGGAACTCTAGAGCACAGCCTTGGTCTCCGCTTGGGACTTCTAGAGCGTTGTCTCGGTCTCCTCCTGGTAGACCTTTGCCACATCAAGTCCCCGCTCAGTGGCGGTCGCCCGCTCCACCGTGAGCAGCTCCGTCGCCCACGCCTCCGTCGCCTCAGCCACCTGGTCTTGGGACTTGCGGCGGGTGGACTCCAACTGGCGCTTGAGCTCATTGACCCACCATGACACCATGGCCTCTAGCTCCATCCGAGCGTGCTCCTCCCAGAGGAAACAAGACTTGCGGCTTGACATCTCCTCCAAGCCTTGCAAAGCAAGAAGCAAACACACTAAAGCAACTAGTAAGAAACCAAGGAGTCAAGGACAAACATGGAAAACTTACCTCTGCAATGTGGGGCAGGTCGACCACAATCGCCTGATGGATGGACTTGACCTGCACCAAGGCCTCCTCGAGCCTCTCCCTGGTTTGGCGACATCGGACTCCATCGCGAGTCCTCTCCCCCCAAGTACGTCCTAGAGTTGCACCTCCTCCTCATCCCAAAGGATGAACCGCACCTTCCTTGGGTCACTAGGGCAGGGCCACACTAGGTCGGTGCTCCCCAACGTACTGCAAGGCCCAGCAGATGACCGGACCACCGCCAGCTCCTGCGACGGTGGGATGGCCGGTGGCTCCACCCTAGTGCCTACCTTGCTGAGGTAGGGGATCTCCACCTCCTCGACCTTGTGGCCCACCGGTAGTTGTTCTACCTCTGGTCTGGCCACGTCTCCTCCAGACCCCGATAGCTCTGATCACGAGGGCAAGCCGTGCATCCCTCCACCGAGCGAGGCAAAGAGCCTGGTCTCCCTCCACTCTTCCACCATAGCCAGTGCAGGAGGGATCTCAAGGGACACCTCTGACCCGGCCTCCGCCATCGCCACCGAGATCACCACCAACACCGTCGTCGCTGCCACCGTACTTGCGACCGACCGGGGGGCGTAGCCCCCAGAGGGGAAGGTCGCACCGCTGCCACCCTGTTATCCCCGCCGCTCATCACAACACGCTACAAGGTGGGCCTCCACTCCTCCCGCATGGGAGGTGGGGCGATGCTCAACCCCGTTAGTATCTGGCCACTGTTGAAAAAGTATAGGTCAGTCGCACTCCAAAAACTCAAACTATGAGATCAAACAATGCATATCGGGATGTAAGCGGCAGGGCTCTAAAGCCCCAACCCATTGGCAGCGGGCCCGCTTGGTGAGGACCGCTCATAGGCCGCGACCCATGCCCCCTCACTTCGACCAGGGGGGAGTCGACCCGATCGGTTCCCTACTGGCCCGCAAGTCACCATGACCGCCGAATCAAGGTGCGCCCACCAGAGCAGCTGGCGGGGCGTCCCCCTATTGAGGGTCACGCAACGGTGTTGGCCCTGAAGATGCGCAGGTGTGAGCCCACTCCTGTAACCACCTGGCCTGCCTTGCCGCACCCAGAGTAGGTGGGGACAAGGCCAGCGATGCCTCTAAAGGGCGCGACAACCACGTCCACTTCGCCTCCCCCTCACTGATGGCATCTGAGCTCGCGACATGCTTCCTTGGTGCGAGAACATTGCCGCGCCTCTCTACATCCTACCCACTGCTGGCAGACTCAGCCATAGGCTCACACGCTCCGCCGAGGTCGCAATGGCATCCTGGCCACCTTCATCTTCGGAGGTGCTCGCCTCGCCACCCACCTCCGTGGGGTCCTCCAGCTTGAGCTCTGCCTCGACATCGCTCCTATTTTCCCTAGCCCGCACGCGTTGGTGATGTTCTACTCCTTCTGGTGCTTCCTCTGAGCCTTCTCAGCTCTCTTTTTCTTATTACCGTCCACCACCTCCTTTAGGGAAGCTTGCCAAGCCACGCCCTCTGGCCCCTTCGGAAGGTGCGGCCAGAATTTGTAACCGGTGAGTCCCTACAAAATAGATGACTTAAAGTCAAATTACAGGGGAGCAAGATGGAAAGGGACATGGAATAAGGAGAGGAGAACGTACCAGATTGGGCAGATTCCCGATGAGGAAAGGTCCGGGCTTTCCTTCGAGGGTCTCACGGGCCTTCAGTTGCAGCACCCAGTCGAGACAGCTCTAGACTTCGTCCTTCGCCAACTCCACCGGCGATGCATGGTCGGGGTCTGTTGGGACGGAGTATAGCCACATCGGTCGTGTCCTTTCCGCTAGCGGGGAGACCCGACGGTGGAAGAAGGTGTGGAACACCCATACCCCCTCAAGGTCGTGCTGCAATAGCTTCTGGAGCTCCGCCCCGATGATCTCTAGCTTGTTCTACTGGCTAGAAGGGCCCCATGACCAGCTCTCCCGCCTTCTACCGGTGAACGGCGGGAATGGCGCCTCTGCCGGGTTCTTGATGTTGAACCATTCCCCATGCCACCCTTGATTGGAGTCGTAGGGGGTGTACGCGGGGTAGGAGCCAGACGCACTAGGCTTCTTCTATAGGGCGAAACCCCCAACCAGTGAGGTCCTGGGCAGCTTCCCCTCCGACAAAGCCCACCCGGTGAAGATCCACCAAAAGAAATCCACATGCGGCTCCATCTCGAGGAAGGCCTCACAGCCAGTCATGATGCCGACGACGTGCAACACCCTAGTTAGATTAAGGTGTTGTAGCTCTAGGCCCCACTCATTGAGGAGCCCGCATAGGAACCAGTGCATGGGGTATCCTAGCCCACGCTCATGGAAGACGAGGAAGGAGATGACCTCGCTGGCCTAAGGTCATGAGAAAGCCTCCCCCATAGGAGCCCTCCAGTGCGCCACCTCCTTCGGTGGAAGCAGCCCCTTCTCGGCGAAGGCGGCCAACACCATCTCATCAACATTGGATTGCCTCTAGCTCGACATTGTGCTCCGGATTCATGAATGGATCTGTGAGTTCTCCTCTCCCTCGCTCTACCCCTTTTTCTCCTAGGAACCGTCGTGGCACACGAACGCTCTTGGCAAGAAGGAAGAAGGAGGAGAGGCAACAGTTGGGGAATAGGTGAAGGAATGGGACAAAAACCCTCTCCCTTCCCCTATTTAAGGAGGAGGCACAATAGTTGGGGAAAGGCGAAGGATTAGGGCGAAAAACCCTCTCCCTTCCACCATTCAATGCGATGGGATGCGGTGGGATGCATCCTGACCGATGGGATGAGCCTTGCCCGACGAGACAGCACCTGGTTAGACGGGACATGGCCTAGGCATGGCCCACCACTACCACACGCTGGGCGTGGGAAACAAGGTGCAGCCGCACATAGGTAGCCCTCTGCCTTCCTAGGCAGGACCTGGAAGGGCCCAATGATAGGATCTCTACCAAGGAGAGACCAACGGGCTTCCTGAGTCGATCAAACGGCTCAGGTGAATGCCGAGACACAGATAAGGAGCAGAGGGACGCCCCATGTGGGCCATGCTGACTCCATCACGAACGATGAGCATAGATCCCATTCGGACATCTCCGAGAAAAGCTCCCCAAAACCCATCACCCGAGTCATCAAGGTAACTTTACCAAACCCTCTTACTTCATTTTTCTAATGCATGATCATTCATTCATCCATTTTGATACATGCATTCACACATTCATTCATACAGTCATTTATTCATCCCATATATCCAAAGCATCGCATATGCAATTGATGCATCACAACGCTCTGTGTTGCGTAACGAAGCGGCAGTTGCCTCATTCAACATGAGCAACGACCGACCGGGGTTCAAAGGCCGGCCCATGAAGGGCTCGAGGCCCCCTCAAGTCAAACAGAGCTAGGGGAGAAAACGCAGATGAGCCCCAGCGGCCCTCACCGAATCTGCCCCAAAGCAGATAGGGTCATCTCAACCTTCTCGTTTGATTCTAACCTCGACCCATGCCCACAGAATCTCCAAAACAACCTGGGCATCTGCTGGGACATGGGTTAAGGAGCAGTGGAATGCCACATGAGGGCTATGCCGACCTTGTCACAAACGACGGACCCAGATTCCACTCAAACATACCTGTTAGCGAGCTCAACGAGCGCATCACTTGGGCCATCGAGGCAAGCGATGTTAGCTAAGCCCCTCTGGCTATGAAAACTATGGATGGGGTAACGCACGGAACCATACCAACCCCTACCAAGCCCAACAGGGCTTAGGGGCTCAGGTCGCCCGACACCGACTTGGGAAATCAACCGACCGTGCAGGTCACGGGTGGAACAAACATGGGCGAACACCCCGAATGACAGTCCGCGGCCCCAGGAAAAGAGTACCAAGATGCTTAGCCTCCAACCGACTCACCAGTCGAACATAGGCTCGGGGGCTACACCCACGGGTGCGCTCGCGCGTACCCAATGTCAAAACAAAAAATTCCCCTGCTGGCAACACGAAAAAACCCCCAGGCGATTCTATCCGAATCGCCCGGGGCTTGGGGGCTACACCCATGGGTGCGCTCGCGCACACCCACCATCAAAACAAAAAATTCCCCCACTGGCAACACGAAAACCCCCCTAGCCCGGGGGCTCGGGGGCTACACCCACGGGTGCGCTCGCGCGCACCCACTGTCAAAATGAAAGATCCCCCAGATGATTCTACCTCAATCGCCCGAGGGCTTAGGGGCTTCTATCGGGTTCATAAACCTAGGGTCCCTCATGGACCTACTTCCTAGCAAAAGCCCACCCCAGTAGACGACGTTGCGAATGACACGCAACTCTTGGACCGGCCCAAAAACCTAATGATGGGCCAGAAGGGCAATCTAGTCTTCGACCGGAAGGCCTGACCAAAGAAGGAACGGCGCTCGCTCGCCCGCTTGCTTCCGACTTTGGCCCACCTCTCCAACTGGGAGGCCTGGCCAAGGAGGGACGACGCTCGCTTCTGACTCTAGCCCGCCTCTTCGATCGAAAGGCCTAGACAAGGAGGAACAACACTCGGTTCTGACTCCAACCCACCTCTCCGACAGGAAGGCCTGGCCAAGGAGAGGACGATGCTTGCTTTTGACTCCAGCCCGCTTCTCCGACCGGAAGGCCTGGCCAAGGAGGAACGACGTTCACTTCTGACTCCAACCCGGTTCTTCAACAGGGAACACACCGAACCTCTGCTTATAGCTCTTCTCCAACCAGGAGGCCAGAGATGATTGGGGAACAACCGACCGGGGACGGCCGCTCAGTGAAGACCCAGGAAATGAATAGAGCAAGTAAGGCGAGGCGCTCTAGTCAACCACAATACCAAGGACCGTACCCTACATACCTGTAGGATAGTACTGTTAGGTCATGTCAGAAGGGTACTTTATAACCTTCTAGACATGTTAGAACACCAATAGTGTTGTGGGCGCTGACATTTGACCTACAGTATGGTAGGCACTGACATTTGCCATACCAAAAGAACCCGGTGGAACCAAGCACATGCATCCAGCCATCAACAATATTGTGGGTGCTGACAAACTATCTTGTACCCGACGGCATGGGCAACAAGACTAGGTAGCACACACACTATCTTTCTCTCACTCTCTCTCTCTCTTGTAAAGCCGTCCCCTTCATCTATAAAAGGGGATGCCCTCCCTCCAAAAGGGGGACGATCGATTCATGAATGATTCGAACAACCTACAATTCGAATGATTCCAACTGACCACATGCTCAAATATTTAGCGCATGTAGGAGCTCCCGTCTTTCTCGTCCCTTCAGTCTAGAGTCCAACCGAACCTCTTGCACCCCCCATCTTACTCTCTCTCATTTGTAACCCCACAACAAACTTTGAGCACCTGGGCTTAGGAATAAAGTCACTGACCAACTCAAACTAGACATAGGGCACATTGCCTGAACTAGTATAAACCCTGCGTCATTGAGTGCTAGGCCACATCCGATCACAACGTACGACAATACTACAAATAGTTACGTGTTGGTCACTTTTCGCACCGATACTTTCATTATCATGTTCCTCATCACATCCATCATCACAAGTTTCTACCTTAGTGGCCTTAGCCATGAAGCAAGTCGATGGAGTGTCAAAGAGAGAAGGCTTCTCATTTATGGCAATGCATGCAAGAGCCTTCTTCTTGGTGGTTTTGTCATCATCACTACCATCATCATCACTTGAGGAAACATCACTATCCCAAGTGACCACATATGAACCACCCTTCTTCTTCTTCTTGAAGGTCATCTTGTCTTTCTTCTCCTTCTACTCCTTCTTGTCCTTCTTCTTGCTCTCCTTGTCATCATCATCATTGTCGCTATTGTATGGGCATTGAGAAACAAGATGATCCTTGCTTCCACACTTGAAGCACCTTCTTGCCTCATCCTTGCTCTTGGATGATGACTTCTTCCTTCTTGCACGATAGCCCTTCTTCACCATGAATTTGCCAAATCTCTTCATAAAGAGAGCCATCTTCTCATCATCTAACTCATCAAAGCTTTAGTCTTTACCTTCAATTGATGATTCTTGCTTTGCCTTTCCCTTGGATGATGATGTGGCTTTGAATGCCTCACTCTTCTTCTTCTCATCATTCTTCTCCTTTTTTTCTTCCTTCTCGTCTTCATCTCTATATGTGTTATCGGTCATCACATCTCCCAACACTTGGTTTGGTGTCATGGTGTCCAAACCACTCCTCACCAAAATAGTGAGCAATATGTCAAATCTTGATGGTAAGCATCTCAAGAACTTGTGAGAGAAGTCCTTGTCCTTTACTTCTTCTCCAAGTGCTTTGTGATCATTGGCAAGCACTTGAAGCCTATGTAATATCTCCGGCACACTCTCATCTTCCTTCATCTTGAAGCTAGCAAACTTCTCCTTGAGGATGTATGCCTTGGCACCTTTCATGGCTTGAGTGCCCTCAAATGATTCCTCCAACTTCTTTCATGCCTCATGAGCCCTCTCAATGTTCTTGATTTGCTCAAATGTCCTCTCATCAAATGCATCATGAATGGCACTAAGAGCAATGTCATTGTTTTGGAGTAGCACTTCTTCGGCGGCGGTGGGAGCCTCCTCATTAACAACCTCAATCTTGGTCTCCACCACCTTCTATACCTTTTATTGATTGACTTGATGTAGGTGGTCATCTTTGCCTTCCAATATGGATAATTTGAGACATCAAATTGGGGTGGCTTCTTGGTGTTGTTGATTTGAGACATTTTGACACCGAAGGTTGTTAAGCCTCAAATCATGGTGACCATGGCTCTGATACCACTTGAAAGGTCCTAATGGCTAGAGGGGGGTGAATAGCCTATTAAAAAATCTACAACAACACTAAGCCAAGTGGTTAGATAAATATGAGGCGAAGCGAATGTTGCGCTAGCCTACTAAAAATGTAAGCCACCTACCAACAATTCTAGTCAATTATAATCACTAAGCACTCAAAGGCTATGTCACTACTCTCTACACTAGTTGAGCTAGCTAAGAGCTAATTACAACTAAGAAGCTAAGCTACACAACTAGCTACAACTACCACAAGCTCTACACAAGGTAAGAACACAAAGTAATACAAGAAAGTGGTAGAGGAGATATACCGCTGTGGCAAGTGATCAATCAATGAATACCAAAGAATACCAAGGAGACAATGATGACACAATCAATTTTTCTTCCGAAGTTCACTTGCTTGCCGGCAAGCTAGTCTCTGTTGTGGCGATTCACTCACTTGGAGGTTCACGCGCTAATAGGCATCACATGCCTAACCCACAACCAGGTGCCGCACAACCAACACAAGATGAGGATCCACAAGCCACGCTGAAAGCTCTAGTTTGGTTTTGGTGAATTGATGAAACCCTTAGTGCTAACCTAGTTTATCAAAGTAATCATGAGATATGTAGCACTATTCCAAGTGGTGGAGCAAATGAAGATCATGATGATGGTGGTGATGGTCATGGTGATCAAGTGCTTGGCTTGGAAAAGAAGAGATAGAAAAACAAAAAGTTCAAGGCAAAGGTGAAACTTGATAGAAACTTTTTGGTTTAGTAATCGAGACAGTTAGCCAGTTGTAGTGTTTGACATAAGGAACAACTTTGATTTTTGAGTCTTTGACTGATTCAGCTCCTAACATGTGTGAATTTGGATTTCAAAAATCATCAAATCACTGATTTCAGCACTTAGCAAATTTCGCTAAGTCATGAACACTGACCGACTGACAGGCTCACTTTGGGGATGACTTTTCTCAGTTTCGGTTGCGAATTAGCACAAGATGATTGAACAACAGTTGTAGTTGGTACTTAGGACTACGAAAGTCATTTAGATCATTTACGAATTGGAGCAATGGTTTAGCAGTTAGATGAATGTCAAAACTCATCGTCAGGCTCGGCATGTCGCGACTGACGAACTGAATCAAAGCCGATCGGTGGCCGACCGGCGCCAGAGCGCAAACGCCGCGTGTCCGCGGCGATGGCCGCGCGTCGCCAACGCATTGACCGCGCAGGCCACGACGCGCCTAGGCACGGCCTTAACCCCGCCAGCGTCTGCCCGAGCCATCTCGCGCCCCCATTTGCTTTGCCTCGGCCTTTCTTCCTCGCAGCAGCAGCCGCCGAGCTCCCGCAGCTCCGCCGTCGCCATAGCCACGCACAGCTTGCGCCTAGCCACTCCAGCACCACTACCATAGCTCCACCACCACCCCAGCAGCGCACTGCCTCCTCCCGTGCCTGCTGACAGCGCTTGGTAAGCCACCGCAACGCATGCGAGCTCGCCGGAGTTCCGCCGTGAGCCCCGTCTCCGTGGCCACGTCGCCACCGTCCATCCCATGCCGCGTTAGGGCACTAGATAGCTCCGCCGCAGCTCAGTGATGCTCAGTGCAGCATTCGTTCGAGCCACCGTAGCCCACACCGGCGTACCGCCGTGGTCCAGCCCCGCCGCTCCACCATGGCCGCCGCCGTTAGCTCTAGAGTCGACGATAAGGCCGGCCAAGTGGCTCAATAGCTTCGCTAGGTCACGTAGATCGTGGAGTGAAGATGTTACCGCCGGCTGATTCGCCGTCGATGAGCTGTGGCCGCGCGAGCTTGCTCTGCGCCGCCGGCTCTGTTTTGGTCTCGCTGACCGGTGGGCCCAACTGACGCGTGGGTCCCTGCTGTCAGCGACTCTAGGTTTTAGGGATAGTTCAAAAAAATCCTAGATTCAAGTGTGTTTTGTTATTTTTGTATCTTCAGTTTGATAGCTCCTAAAATTTGTGAAATAAATTTTGTAGTGTTCCTTAGGAAGTGTAGTATTTAGTAAAAATATGTTTTTAACATCTACAGTAGAAAGTTTGGAGATTTAAATACGGATTTGAAGTGTGCTTTTGAATGCATTCAAATTTGTTTATTTTATATCTAGAGTTCATGTGCTCCAAAAATTATGAAATTTTTGTGGTAAGCTATTCTTGTCATATATGAACTCTGGTAAAAATTTTAGGACCAGTGCATGGGTAGATTTATAGTTATAGATTTTTCTTTTATGACTAGTTAATCCTTGCATGAATTTTCATAAATTAATTATGAGTCCAAAATTCATGAAATTTATTGGAGGTAATCCTAGTCCCATATGGATGCTAAGAAAAATAGGAAATCTATTGCTTAACACTTTTTAATAGGGTTTTCCATTTATGCTATTTCAAGCCTTGCTGCCTTATCATTTTTGTATAGAATGTTATACTTAGTAAAATGACATGAAATTTTTATAGTAGTCCTTTAATAGCATTAGTAAGGCACTGTAAATTTTTTAGAATTTAATAAGTATGTCTGATATATGCTTAGTATTTAACCTAGATATCTAAATAAAATAATAAAGGTAATTAAATAAATAGTTTGGGCTTCACCATTATATTATCTTAAATGTATTTGGTATGCTTAAACTGTTGGTAGATTCTATGTTGTCAAATTTTGAATGATTACATGAAGTAGAAGTATTATTACTTTATATTGCATATTAAATAGTTTCCGGACTGATTCTAGAGTGTGATGAGTTGCATGTTGAAACTAATGTGTACTGTAAAAATGGTTAATAACAAAGTTGTAGAGAATTTGATAAGCTTTCCAGAAAGTCCAGGATCACTGTTTTTGGATTAGTAGAACTCCAGTTATGAGTGAAACAAGTAGCTACTGTTTGTGGCATAGTTGATGCATTATAGACGTAGTTAAGTAATAATCGAGAAGAGATATGCACCTACTCAATAAACATGATGCACTTGTTAACATATATGCATTCGTAATACTTATGCCATACTCATGCATCTAGGATCGGAGGAAGAGATCACGTTGCTGGAATTCGAAGAAGCAGAGGAAGGGAACCAGCAGGAGGATCCGCAAGCCGCAGCTCCCGAAGGCGTGGAGCAGAACCCTGAAGAACTTCCAGAGTGTCCCGACCACCGTCCTACTTCCTTTCTGCGAGGCAAGCCCCGGAGCATTATAAGTCTCCCAGTAATTTACAAATGTTTACTTACGTACTTATGATTGATGCATTAGGTTATAAGAGTTGAATGAAACCACTTGATGCATGTAAATTCCTTGTCCAGATATTAACCCTTTAACCGGTATAGGTCCAGGATCGAGTATATGCTTAGCCATGCTTAGACCGGTAGAAGTCGGGTGATGTCCTGTCACCTGCGAGATGTAGGTGGATACCGGAGCACGGTTGGCTATATCTGCTATCGTGGAACAGAACCATGAGGTAAAAGTAAATTGAGACCGGACGGGAAGTCGATAGAGAAGCAACAAGACATGGAGGTCTTGGGTGTGGACTTATCCCCGTCTGTGTCGATTAAGGACCATACCGTTGTTGGCGCTTCTGACAAGATTGAACGCATGCCTCTCACTTAGCTGGCCGGATAACTCGTTCCGACCGCGAAGCCGAGTAATTCAACTCAGGCCGGGAACCATTCTGTTGTGCGCTCCTTCCGGGGAACGATCAGACTGAGCCCAAGGGCAGGCTTGGCCTGAGCATCCTGGCATCTGGTGTTCTAGATTGTGCGGCGTGGTACGGACCGGCAAAATGTGTACCTGAGTTGTACCAAAGGTGACCTAAGACTATCATGGCTGGTAGATCTAGGTTTGTGTTAGGAATAAATTCCCAGCTGGTTGAAATTGATTCGAATCGCCGTCTCTCCCGGATAGTGAGAAACTTGGCTAGTCCCAACATCGTAGCAACTGTGTTATGAAACATGATGGTTCAGATAAAAAGGGAATTACAATACCTGCTATGGTTACTATTGTATGCTTCTAAATGATATACCACATGTTTGGCACAGGATAGTTGCTAACCTAGAAATGAATAGTTATAATTAACTTGGTAAAGAATTGGTAACTGTAGCATGATTTAATTGCTTTTACGCAAAAATGTTGTCAAGTTACATCCACTTATACAGCCATGCATAATCCTTGGAGTCATTTTATTTCTGGTTCATGACGGGTAAGTCTAGCTGAGTACCTTCTTGTACTCAGGGTTTATTTTCCCATTGTTGCAGATGGCACTGTGTATCATGGTTATTGCAAGAGTTGCTTCTATCCCGCTGTGGATGAGGAGTAAGCCTTGGGCAGGCTTCTTTAATAATTCCTATCTTTGCTTTTGTGGACCGTGATCTGGCTTGGCACTGTATCAAACTATGTTAGAAACTTTATCTTCGAACTTAATTGCTTCCGCTTTATTTATCAAACTCGGTTTGTAATAACTTTTATTCGTACTCTAATAACGAAATGTATCTGTGAACTTATGTAATTTGTGGCATGCATGTTGAATCATGTACGATCTTGGTTGTTGTAAATCGTTTATCGAGACCCGTCGTGGTACTCGACGGACTACCGGGTGTATATGGGTTCAAGTATGATAGTGCGACCGCTTGCGGATTGCCATTGTACTTGTATTCTTATAAATTGGTCGGTTCTGCGACAGCTGGCATCAGAGCAAGATTCAACGTTAATTGTCACAAGTGTATTTAAAACAAAAGTTTTTGTTTTCCAAAAACCCTTCTCTAGCAACTATTAGTGATATAATAGGTATTAGAAATCTAAAGTGTGCCAATGATCACTTTCCCTATGCCCAAATTAAGGACTATTAGGTGGCTATTTAAGTACTAACATGGGGGTTTTTACTTCGTCGTCCATACGGCGTGCTATTGTATGGATGCCATTCACTTGAGTGGTAATGAATGGATCAAATGCCTCTACGCCAAGGTAAGACGAGTGTATGACCGCAAGATGTGAGCGTGCGGTCGGGAAGAGTTAGCTTTGGTACGGCTATGTATGCATGCTTGCATGTGTATATGGTACGTATTTAATTGTGGGTTTAAATCATTGTCGGGTAGATTGATACGGAAGTATATGTATGGGTATACATATATGGAAGTATTTACAATTACATTCTGCATATTTCATTATGGGTTTAGGGCTAAAATGAAATTTTATGCAGGTACACTAACAACGAAACGTGTAGCTCGACTAGTTACGCTATTTATGAGAGAACGTATGTATGCCACCGTGTCTACCGTTAGAAACAAATTTTTCCTAAGTTTGTGAGGACGTACGGCACGAGCATGCATCATGTTAAATTACCATTCACATAACTGCATTGTTCCTCCCCTTATAAAATTCTTACTCGGTTATGTAACTCTTATCCATTATGGCATTGTCTCACCAAAGGGTACATGTTAATGGTGCAGATGGCACGCACCAAGCAGACTGCTCGCAAGTCCACCGGAGGCAGAGCTCCTAGCTGTCAGCTTGCTCCACGTACCCGTCAATGTCACACGTTCCTTGGAGAATTTGGGATGCCTACACTCTTGTGGAGAGTGCTTAGCTATGTAGGCTATCCTGATGGAATGGAACCCCGCTACTTCTGGGCGAATGAGCGGTTGGGAGAAGGTCTCTTAGTTACTGTGGAAGCCGTTGTTCGTCCCCGAGGTGACGATTCTGAGTGGATAGGCTGGTGTTATGAGTCAACTGGTAGGACTGCTGAAGAAGCAGCTGGCAGGGCAGCCTTTGGGATCCTGAGAGATATAATGGATCGTTTTCCTCAGGAGCTGGCAGCCGCTTTGGTTGGAGTCTTTCCGAGGGGTAACCCCTCCACTAACTCATGGCAGTAGGCAAGAGGTAGATCTTTGGAGATTGGTGCAGCAGAAGGGCAGAACAGTGATAACCCTGCCATGAGCGCCATGTTCGCAATGATGAGAGTGTTAGATGGAGTTGAGGGTAGCCTCAGACGTGTGTCTGGTGCTCTTGGTCATGCCCGTGAGGATCGACGTCAGCTTCAGAGGGAGCACGATGTCGAGATTGAAAGGCTCACTGAAGAGATGACTCGGTTAACTCACCAGCGAAATGTAGCCTGGACCAGGGAAGATGTCCTGAGAGCTCGACAGTTTGAGCTGGGATAGCAGATGGCCAATGCGGAAGAATACAATGATAATCTGCATGAAGAGGTTCATCTACTGAACAATTGGCTCCACCCTTATGTCCCACCTAGAGCCGCAGAAATGGATCTAGAAGGGTACGAGGAAGAAGAAGAAGTGGAGCCTGAAGAAGAAGTAGAACCTGAGGAAGGAGATGATTCTGCGTCTGACCTCGATAGTGATCATGATGAGGATTCGATCGCTTAGCACTTAGTGGAAGGACTAATGTATCACCTTTATTCATGTAATGGACCTGTAGTTCGAATTTGGCATTAGTGACCAGACTATCATGTTGAGAGAACCCACGGGAGGGAATGCTTTTCTAGTCCCACTCTCCCGTGAATTCAAACCCCAACATTTAGCCTGTGCTATCCAAACCACCACAATATGTGATATCCCCGTGGTTTGTGAGTTTCTGGATGTATTTCCAGAGGAATTACCAGGTCTACCACCGGATAGGGATGTGGAATTTAAGATCGAATTAGTGCCAGGTACCGCACCCATATCCAGAAGGCCCTATAGAATGCCACCCAATGAGTTAGCAGAACTTAAGGTTCAATTGTAAGATCTATTAGACAAGGGTCTTATCCAACCCAGCTCATCTCCGTGGGGATGCCCAGCATTGTTTGTGAAAAAGAAGGATAAGTCACTGAGAATGTGTGTAGATTACAGACCACTCAATGCTGTGACCATCAAGAACAAATATCCATTACCCCGCATCGACATCTTGTTCGATCAGCTAGCGAAGGCAAAGGTATTCTCCAAAATTGACTTGAGATCAGGTTACCATCAGATAAAGATCAGACCGGAGGATATACCTAAGACTGCTTTCTCTACTAGGTACGGCTTATACGAGTATTTGGTTATGTCTTTCGGACTAACAAATGCTCCAGCCTATTTCATGTACCTGATGAACTCGGTATTCATGCCCGAACTTGACAAGTTCGTGGTCGTGTTTATCGATGACATATTGATTTATTTAGAAAATGAGTCAGATCATGAAGAGCATCTGAGGATTGTCCTATCCAGACTGAGGGAGCATAAGCTATATGCCAAGTTTAGCAAATGTGAATTTTGGATGAGCAAAGTACCTTTCTTAGGTCACATTTTATCAAGAGATGGAATCTCAGTAGACCCATCAAAAGTACAAGAGGTCATGGATTAGAAAGCCCCAACTTCGGTGCATGAAGTTCGGAGTTTTCTAGGGTTAGCAGGATACTATCGCCGGTTTATTCCAGACTTCTCAAAGATAGCTAAGCCTATGACCAGACTACTTCAGAAAGATGAGAAGTACCAATGGACACAAGAATGTGAAACAGCTTTTCACACCCTCAGAACTTTGTTGACTACAGCACCTGTGCTAGCACAACCAGACATTGAAAAGCCTTTTGATGTATTTTGTGATGCATCAGGAATAGGTTTGGGATGTGTGCTTATGCAAAATGGGAGAGTAATTGCATATGCCTCACGGCAATTGAGAAAACATGAAGTCAACTACCCTACACATGATTTGGAACTTGCAGCCGTTGTCCATGCATTAAAGATATGGAGACATTACTTGTTGGGCAATGTATGTCATATCTATACTGACCACAAAAGCCTCAAGTATATCTTTACCCAGCCAGAACTAAACATGAGACAACGTAGATGGTTGGAATTGATTAAGGACTACAATTTGGAAGTGCATTACCACCCGGGTAAAGCTAATGTAGTAGCCGATGCACTCAGTCGGAAGTCCCATTGCAACACTGTGGAAGCATTGTTGGAAGATGGATTCAACTTGCTACATCCTGCTGTACTGCACAATATCACAATCAGTTGTTCGCTTGAGGGCAAAATCATAGAGCTACAGCAGACAGATGTAGGGATAAGTCACATCAAGAGAAAAATGCAAGAGCAGGAAACCAAACATTTTAGATTGGACGAAAGAGGTGTATTATGGTTTGAGGACCGACTAGTGGTACCAAAAGACCGTGAGCTAAGAAATCAAATCTTAGATGAAGCTCACTCGTCCAAATTGTCTATCCATCCGGGTAGTAGTAAGATGTATCAAGATTTGAAAACCCGTTTTTGGTGGACTAAGATGAAGAAAGAGATCGCAGCCTATGTTGCTAGGTGTGATAACTGCAGTAGAGTAAAAGCTGTCCATATGAAAACTGCTGGATTACTTCAGCCATTGCCTATTCCAGGATGGAAATGGGAGGAAATCAGCATGGATTTTATCACAGGCCTTCCAACGACGCCACAAGGTCACGATTCAATCTGGGTCATTGTTGATCGTCTCACCAAGTCAGCACACTTTATACCCGTGAACACATGGTATATAGTTGGAAAATACACTGAGATATATGTTTCCCAAATTGTGAGACTGCATGGAGTACCCAGGACTATAATCTCAGATCGAGGACCACAGTTCATAGCTCGTTTCTGGGAGCACTTACACCAGGCGTTGGGAACCAAGCTAATCAGAAGTTCAGCTTATCATCCGCAAACTTCAGGACAGACAGAGCGAGTGAACCAAATAATAGAAGATTTACTTAGAGCTTGTGTTATATCTTCAAAAGGTTCATGGGAGAAATGGTTACCTTTAGCTGAATTCTCCTATAACAACAGTTATCAAGCGAGTATCAAAATGGCTCCATTTGAAGCCTTGTATGGCAGAAAGTGCAGAACTCCATTGAATTGGATTGAGCCCGGTGAAAGGAGATACTTTGGTATTGATTTTGTCAATGAAGCCGAAGAGCAAGTATGTATCATCCAACAACACATGAAGGCAGCTCAATCAAGACAGAAGAGTTATGCCGACAGAAGAAGAAGACCACTGACTTTTGAAGTGGGTGACTATGTATACTTGAGAGTATCACCCATGAAAGGTATGAAAAGATTTGGGATGAAAAAGAAGCTTTCACCAAGATATGTAGGGCCATACAAAATTTTGGAGCAAAAAGGAAATGTTGCGTATAAGTTACAACTTCCACCAGAGATGAGTGCAATCTTTGATGTGTTCCATGTTTCTCAGCTAAAGAAATGTCTTCGAGTACCGGAAGAAGCTACTGCACCCACCAACGTGCAGCTTCAATCGGATTTGACCTATGAAGAAAAGCCAATTCGAGTATTAGAAGAGATGGAGAGAGTGACGAGTAAGATTATTAAGTTCTATAAGGTGGTGTGGAACAATCATAGTGAACAAGATGCTACGTGGGAAAGAGAAGATTATCTACGAGAAGTTTATCCCGCCTTTTTCCAAGAATGGTAGGTCTTGCAAATCTCAGGACGAGATTTTTATAAGGGGGAGGGGCTGTAACACCTCGGGTGTTAGCCTTGCATAACTTGACTTGCATAACATGAGCATGAGCATCAAGCATTCATAAATCATCATTTACAATTGAAACATTTGATTTGAAACATATGCAACGTTGCTTGTTATTGCATGTTTCTTTGTACATATGCAAATGATCATGAATGTAAACATGTACTTGGTAGATTTGAGTCACCAAAATATTTTGGCAATGCTTAGGTTCACAATTAGAACATGGATCATGAATGTCATTTTTCATAATCAAGCCTTTAAGGCATATTTCATGTGATTACTTTAAATAGCTCTATGAGTGACTACTACATGAAATGCTTAAATGACCTTGCAAATTGTTTAAACATGCTTAGAGTATCATCATGAACAACTTTGGTATTTCGGGCTAGGGCTAGTTTGGTCAGTAAGCCATGCTTTGATGTGTTTCATCTTTTAAATGTGACATGTTTGACCAATTTGGAACTAGATGTTAGAGACCTTGCATGGAGGAGTTCACTAAAGCAATGTTGTAGTGTTTGACATAAGGAACAACTTTGATTTTTGAGTCTTTGACTGATTCAGCTCCTAAAATGTGTGAATTTGGATTTCAAAAATCATCAAATCACTGATTTCAGCACTTAGCAAATTTCGCTAAGTCATGAACACTGACCGACTGACAGGCTCACTTTGGGGATGACTTTTCTCAGTTTTGGTTGCGAATTAGCACAAGATGATTGAACAACATTTGTAGCTCGTACTTAGGACTACGAAAGTCATTTTGATCGTTTACGAATTGGAGCAACGGTTTAGCAGTTAGATGAATGTCAAAACTCGTCGTCAGGCTCGGCATGTCGCGACTGACGAACTGAATCGAAGCCGATCGGTGGCCGACCGGCGCCAGAGCGCGAACGCCGCGTGTCCGCGGCGACGGCCGCGCGTCACCAACGCCCTGACCACGCAGGCCACGACGCGCCTGGGCGTGGCCTTAACCCCGCCAGCGTCTGCCCGAGCCATCCCGCGCCCCCATTTGCTTTGCCTCGGCCTTTCTTCCTCGCAGCAGCAGCCGCCGAGCTCCCGCAGCTCCGTCGTCGCCATAGCCGCGCACAGCTTGCGCCTAGCCACTCCAGCACCACTGCCATAGCTCCACCACCACCCCAGCAGCGCACTGCCTCCTCCCGTGCCCGCTGACAGCGCTTGGTAAGCCACCGCAACGCATGCGAGCTCGCCGGAGTTCCGCCGTGAGCCCCGTCTCCGTGGCCACGTCGCCACTGTCCATCCCATGCCGTGTTAGGGCACTAGATAGCTCCGCCGCAGCTCAGTGATGCTCAGCGCAGCGTTCGTTCGAGCCACCGTAGCCCACACCGGCGTACCGCCGTGGTCCAACCCCGCCGCTCCGCCATGGCCGCCGCCGTTAGCTCTAGAGTCGACGATAAGGCCAGCCAAGTGGCTCAATAGCTTCGCTAGGTCACGTAGATCGTGGAGTGAAGATGTTACTGCTGGCTGATTTGTCGTCGACGAGCTGTGGCCGCGCGAGCTTGCTCTGCGCCGCCGGCTCTGTTTTGGTCTCGCTGACCGGTGGGCCCAACTAACGCGTGGGTCCCTGCTGTCAGCGACTCTAGGTTTTAGGGATAGTTCAAAAAAATTCCAGATTCAAGTGTGTTTTGTTATTTTTGTATCTTCAGTTTGATAGCTCCTAAAATTGTGAAATAAATTTTGTAGTGTTCCTTAGGAAGTGTAGTATTTAGTAAAAATATGTTTTTAACATCTACAGTAGAAAGTTTGGAGATTTAAATAGGGATTTGAAGTGTGCTTTTGAATGCATTCAAATTTGTTTATTTTATATCTAGAGTTCCTGTACTCCAAAAATTATGAAATTTTTGTGGTAAGCTATTCTTGTCATATATGAACTCTGGTAAAAATTTTAGGACCAGTGCATGGGTAGATTTATAGTTATAGATTTTTCTTTTATGACTAGTTAATCCTTGCATGAATTTTCATAAATTAATTATGAGTCTAAAATTCATGAAATTTTTTGGAGGTAATCCTAGTCCCATATGGATGCTAAGAAAAATAGGAAATCTATTTCTTGACACTTTTTAATAGGGTTTTCCATTTATGCTATTTCAAGCCTTGCTGCCTTATCATTTTTGTATAGAATGTTCTACTTAGTAAAATGACATGAAATTTTTATAGTAGTCCTTTAATAGCATTAGTAAGGAACTGTAAATTTTTGAGAATTTAATAAGTATGTCTGATATATGCTTAGTATTTAACCTAGATATCTAAATAAAATAATAAAGGTAATTAAATAAATAGTTTGGGCTTCACCATTATATTATCTTAAATGTATTTGGTATGCTTAAACTGTTGGTAGATTCTATGTTGTCAAATTTTGAATGATTACATGAAGTAGAAGTATTATTACTTTATATTGCATATTAAATAGTTTCCGGACTGATTCTAGAGTGTGATGAGTTGCATGTTGAAACTAATGTGTACTGTAAAAATGGTTAATAACAAAGTTGTAGATAATTTGATAAGCTTTCCAGAAAGTCCAGGATCACTGTTTTTGGATTAGTAGAACTCCAGTTATGAGTGAAACAAGTAGCTACTATTTGTGGCATAGTTGATGCATTATAGACGTAGTTAAGTAATAATCGAGAAGAGATATGCACCTACTCAATAAACATGATGCACTTGTTAACATATATGCATTCGTAATACTTATGCCATACTCATGCATCTAGGATCGGAGGAAGAGATCACGTTGCTGGAATTCGAAGAAGCAGAGGAAGGGAACCAGCAGGAGGATCCGCAAGCCGTAGCTCCCGAAGGCGTGGAGCAGAACCCTGAAGAACTTCCGGAGTGTCCTGACCACCGTCCTACTTCCTTTCTGCGAGGCAAGCCCCGGAGCATTATAAGTCTCCCAGTAATTTACAAATGTTTACTTACGTACTTATGATTGATGCATTAGGTTATAAGAGTTGAATGAAACCACTTGATGCATGTAAATTCCTTGTCCAGATATTAACCCTTTAATCGGTATAGGTCCAGGATCGAGTATATGCTTAGCCATGCTTAGACCGGTAGAAGTCGGGTGATGTCCTGTCACCTGCGAGATGTAGGTGGATACCGAAGCACGGTTGGCTATATCTGCTATCGTGGAACAGAACCATGAGGTAAAAGTAAATTGAGACCGGACGGGAAGTCGATAGAGAAGCAACAAGACATGGAGGTCTTGGGTGTGGACTTATCCCCGTCTGTGTCGATTAAGGACCATACCGTTGTTGGCGCTTCTGACAAGATTGAACGCATGCCTCTCACTTAGCTGGCCGGGTAACTCGTTCCGACCGTGAAGCCGAGTAATTCAACTCAGGCCGGGAACCGTTCTGTTGTGCGCTCCTTCCGGGGAACGATCAGACTGAGCCCAAGGGCAGGCTTGGCCTGAGCATCCTGGCATCTGGTGTTCCAGATTGTGCGGCGCGGTACAGACCCACGAAATGTGTACCTGAGTTGTACCAAAGGTGACCTAAGACTATCGTGGCTGGTAGATCTGGGTTTGTGTTAGGAATAAATTCCCAGCTGGTTGAAATCGATTCGAATCGCCATCTCTCCCGGATAGTGAGAAACTTGGCTAGTCCCAACATCATAGCAACTGTGTTATGAAACATGATGGTTCGGATAAAAAGGGAATTACAATACCTGCTATGGTTACTATTGTATGCTTCTAAATGATATACCACATGTTTGGCACAGGATAGTTGCTAACCTTGAAATAAATAGTTATAATTAACTTGGTAAAGAATTGGTAACTGTACCATGATTTAATTGCTTTTACGCAAAAATGTTGTCAAGTTACGTCCACTTATACAGCCATGCATAATCCTTGGAGTCATTTTATTTCTGGTTCATGACGGGTAAGTCTAGCTGAGTACCTTCTTGTACTCAGGGTTTATTTTCCCATTGTTGCAGATGGCACTGTGTATCATGGTTATTGCAAGAGTTGCTTCTATCCCGCTGTGGATGAGGAGTAAGCCTTGGGCAGGCTTCTTTAATAATTCCTATCTTTGCTTTTGTGGACCGTGATCTGGCTTGGCACTGTATCAAACTATGTTGGAAACTTTATCTTCGAACTTAATTGCTTCCGCTTTATTTATCAAACTTGGTTTGTAATAACTTTTATTCGTACTCTGATAACGAAATGTATCTGTGAACTTATGTAATTTATGGCATGCATGTTGAATCCTGTATGATCTTGGTTGTTGTAAATCGTTTATCGAGACCCGTCGTGGTACTCGATGGACTACCGGGTTTATATGGGTTCAAGTATGATAGTGCGACCGCTTGCGGATTGCCATTGTACTTGTATTCTTATAAATTGGTCGGTTCTGCGATAACCAGCGTGCTCGGTTGCCCTGAGTTGGGAAACTCTGTGTGCCCAATGGCTCTTTTCGTGGAGGCTCTCTATTTAAGCCCCTTGGCCAGCTCAAGCTCACTCTCTTAGCCATTTACATTGACATAGCAACCTTGTGATCTTAGCCAAAGTCCTCCCATTCATCTCCTTCATTGATTCATCATCTTTGTGAGATTGGGAGTGAATCCAAGTACATTGCTTGAGTGATTGCATCTAGAGGCACTTGATGTTCGTGTTTCACTGGGGGATTCGCTTGTTTCTCTTGGTGGTTGTGGCCACCTAGATGGCTTGGTGCAGCGAGGATCATCGAGCGGAGGAAGATGATTGTCTCCGCTCTGATCATGGTGATTGTGAGGGTTTCTTGACCTTTCCCCGATGGAGAGGCAAAAGGTACTCTAGTTGATTGCTCGTGGCTTGTGTGAACCTCATCTTATGTTGGTTGTGCAGCACTCGGTTGCGGGTTTGGCGTGTGATGAAAATTAGCGCGTGAACCTCTAAGTGAGTGAATTGCCACAACGAGGACTAGCTTGCCGGCAAGCAAGTGAACCTCAGTAAAAATTCTTGTGTCACCTTGTCCCGAGGATTTCATTGGCTATCTTGTGATTGATTGATTGGCTTCATCTTGTGATTGGCTCATACCTCGACACGTAGGTATAATCATCGCCATCCTCTCTTGTATTTACATTTCTAGTGTTGCTTCACTCTTTAGTGTAGTTAGTCTTGAGAGCAAGCTTGTGTTGGGTCTAGTGGTTAGTGAGGCTCTTTAGTTGGTCTTTGAGAGCTCACTAACTTAGTGTAGTGACATAGCCTTGGTGTGCATAGAGATTATAGATACTAGAATTGTGGTAGGTGGCTTGCATTTTTAGTAGACCAGCGCAACATTCGCTTCGCCGTATATTTGTCTAACCGGTTTATTTAGTGTTGTTGTAGAAATTTTTATAGGCTATTCACCCACCCTCAAGCCATTAGGACCTTTCACATGCGCAATCAACTAGAGTTGCCTTTTGCCCTCCGCCGGAGAAGGCACAAGAACCCCTCACAATCACAATGATCAGAGCCAAAGACAATCACCTTCCTCCGCTCGACGACCCACCAATCACTGGACTGTCTAGGTGTCGTCAAACACCAAGAGTAACAAGATCTCCACCAGCCCAAATTGCCCAACTAGTGCCACAAGATGCTAGAACACTAAGCAATGTACTAGAGGCTCTCCAATCTCACTCAAGATGATAAAATCAAGTGTGCAAGTGACTGGAGTGGTGTAGCTTGCTCACAATATGAAACCTTAGCACTTTGGGGTTCCAAGAGAGTGGCCATGGCCGGTCAAGGGGGATATTTATAAGCCCCACCTCGAAATAGAGCCATTACCCCTTGGAGCTAGTTTCTACGAGGGCACCAGACATGGCGGTGTCCCTCCCAACGGTCACTTTCCAATGGTCGTTGGTCATCGGACAGGGGTGGGGATGACCACCCGGCCAGCCCCTAGAAAACCCAAGTCTCTGGGAAAAAATGGCGGTGCACCGCCCTCCCCGCGGCGGTGACCACCCCGGTTTACCCCACTCTCTGGATAAAAGCGGCAGTGGCACCGCCCCACCAGTGGCGGTGACCAGGTGGTGCACCGCCCTCGCCGTGGCGGTGTACATCGGACATGCCGGTGCCACCTCCTTCTCTGCTGCTCTCGGCCGGGGTCAGGTGGGCACCACCCTAGGGGTGGCAGTGCCAGCCCAAACACCTCCCTCTCAGCCTAGCTCAGTCGGTCACCATCACAGGAGTGGCAGTGCACCGGACATGGAGTGGCGGTGGCCCCAGGGCAGCACCCCAAGCCATGTTTCGCCTTCTTTTCGTCACCCGTTTTTCACCCCCTTTTCAAATGTGCTAACACTCCAAGTGTTTCACCATCACGTGCAAGTGTGTTAGCATTTTCACAATCATTTTTCAAAGGTTAATCACTTTCTCACCGATTGTGCACTAGGCCTAAAATGCATATGCAAGTTTTCCAACACCTAGTGGCACTAGATGATCGAGTTGTCCGATAAGAGCTCCTCTCTTAATAATACAACCATATATCCTAAATATGATCACACTCTCTATAGTGTCTTGATTATCGAAAACAAAATGGCCCTATTGATATCACATTTGCCTTGAGCCTATTTTGTTTTTCTCTTTCTTCTTTTTCCAAGTTCGGAGCTTGATCATCATCACATGTCCACACCACCACCATGGACTTCATTTTATGTGGCCATCTCCATCCATGAGTGCCACCTAGCTCCTTTACTTGGGTTGGACCAACCTATCTCAAATCCACACTTAGAGCATAGGGTTAGTCCGAATAGGTTTCATCAATTAACCAAAACCAAACCAGGGCTTTCAATTATAGGGTTGCCAATTCTGTGGGGATCGATTTCCATTTTCGGTACAACTAGCATCCGGACATCCAGATGCGGGTGTCCGTCCAGACGCAGGTCACGCTAATAACCACGCACTGCTGCTTTGTTTTGCTCTGGGTTAAAGGGCAGTGCATGTAGGATGACATGCGAGGCATGTAGAGCGACGGAGGCTCAACATTAATTGGATGAGGGAGAAATCGAGAAGAATTAACTAAGCGCTAATTACCTCCCTACGTGTATAGCCATTGCGCACATATGCAACATCCAGATCTACTTCCCAACATTTAGATGAAACACTTGCAACATACATATGAAATAGATGAAATATTTAGAACATACACTTTGCAACATACGTGTATATATAGCCATTGCACACATATGCAACATTCAGATCTACTTTTGCAATATGTAGATGAAACACTTGCAAAATACGTCTAAAACAGATGAAACATACACTTGAAACATATAGCCATTGTAATATATGTAACATCCCGACCTCCTTTTGCAACATACCTCTAAAACGACTGAGATACTGGAAACATGCGTTTGCAACATGCGCTTTCAGCGTAACATTTCCTTGCTACTTCGACGAATGGAGGCTCGTCGGCGCATGGAGGTCAGCGATCGAGCTCGCCGGCAACACGGAGCTGGGCGGTGGCACACAGAGGTTAGGGTGGAGGTGGCACAGGCAACAATGACGACGCAGAGAGCGGGTGGGCGTGGCAGCTATGGCGCAGAGGGTGGGTGTGGGTGCAGAGGTAGCAACGATGGCGCAGACGGCGGGTGGGGACAGCAGCGGTGGCACAGAGGGGGACGCTGAGCGTGGGTGGAGGTAGCAGCGGCAGCACACAAAGGAGTGGAGGGCGCGCATCTCAGGACAGGGCATCCGTCCGTCCAGCAGACACCCACCCTTTGCTTTATAAATCGTGCGACATGAATCATTCGATCATTATCAGCTAGAGAACTGTCGTCCGACGCAGTGCTCCGGATAGGAACGTCTCGGTTCTAGCATTACCGTTCCATTTTGGGTAGCCAAATCGCCCATGTCTTGGCTATCAGAGCAACAATATTTCTCATGTGCATGACGTGGTAGCACCACGTTGGATAATCTTGCACGCATTAATCATTGGCTTTCAGCCTTCAAATGACCATTCTTATTAAACCATAGTTTGCATTCATTATCCGTTGGAATTTTAATCTACAGATGAAGACTCATATTGAATATATTCTCACGTCATCTTCCGTTGGAATTTTAATCTACAGATGAAGACTCATATTGAATATATTCGCACATCATCTTTTTATGCTAAGTGGGGCCTTCATATCATCATACTCACAGTTGATCTAGATTTTCAGCATGATCACAAACTAAGTGGGCCCAGGTGGAAGAGATAAGGAGAGGTGAAAGAAAAAATAAAAAAATGACAAATGGGTCCCATTTATCGGTGGCTCATCCCACTTTTGATGTGACAAAACAGAAAACGGATCGGTCCATCCCTCCTCGATCAAACAGAGAGTGATGTCATCCCAGACAGAACCATCCAATTCCAACTTGATTCTGAACCAAACGCTACATAAATATATATTTGGCCATGCATGGCAAAAACAGGACATGACCAAACACGCCTAGTATGCGGCATGCGGGCGATAGCGTGTAGAGGCGCTGCGACTGTGAGCAAGAGCAACGGTAGCTAGGCTGCAAGAAGAGGCTATTTTTGTTGAAGCTGTCAAAATCTACCTATACCAGGCAACAGTTATATACGTTAGATTTTGGAGGTTTAGGCTTGGCATTGTTCTCTAATCTCTAGTACCAAAGGCTCCGAGCCTCCAACCAAACAGACCTGAAATTAGATGTGAGTCATATATGTTGGATTTTGGAGGTTTAGGCTTGGTATATCGTTCTCTAATCTATTGAGGGTATTCCATCAGTACAATGATTCAGAATTGAACATCGACATACTGAAAAAAAAAACACTATAATCTAAACCTACAGATAAGAATACATTAGCGTTGCAACGACTGAAAAAGAAATAAATAGCAGAACGAAGAACTATAATAAGAGCAAACGGATGTTGGCTCTATTTATCACTAGCACTAAATATTGGTACGCAGTACGTCGGCTAAGGTCCACCCTGAGGCATGAAGCAGCAGGCACTGAAGAAGCGACGGCGCCGGAACCATGGCTTCCGAAGCGCGGCCGCTGCCGAAAGTCTGCGGTCCGGATTGCTGTGCAGCAGCCCTTTCAAGACTTCGAAGCCAGCCGGAGACAGCACCTCCGGCGCGAACTTCTTCTTCAGGTAGCCGCGCTCCCCGCGGCCCATCTTCCGAAGCCTGGTCGCCTTCTCGCGCGGCGCCACACGCTCCAGCCCCTTCCACGTGACGATGCCCTTGGTGCCGACCACGTGCAGCATCTCGTTAAAGACCTCGCCGTCCTGCGTGCCGCCAAAGAAAGGCACACCGTCGCCGACGACAAGCTCGGCCATGATGCAGCCGAGCGACCACGTGTCGACCCGGCCATCGTAGTCCTTGGATCCCAGGAAGAGCTCCGGCGCGCGGTAAGGGCTGGAGGCTGCCAACAGCCCGGAGTCGTCCTTCTCCGCCTGCGCCGCTGGCTCCGACACGCCGAAGCCGCATATCTTGTACACCATCCTGCCGCCGATCGCGCCGTCGTCTCTGGCACTGTCCATGTCGACGATCACGTTCTCCGGGACGATGTCCCTGTGCAGGATGCCCGCCCTGTGCGCGTGCCTCGCGCCGGCGAGGAGCTGCTCCATGACGTCGCGCACCTCGTCCTCGTCGAACGGCTCGCCATTAAGGCGCCGGACGTCCATGTACTGGCGCAGATTCATGGGCCCGGCGTACTCCGTGACGACAAAGCAGTCGCCGTCGGCGCGGCCGCAGTCGGCGTACGTGGCCAGGAGCTGGACGACGGAAGGGTGGCCGCGGCACGCCGCGAGGGACATGACCTCCCGCGCGAAGTAGCCGAGCGAGGTCTTCACGAAGCGGTCGTCGGTCCTCCCTGAGAGCCGTTTCACGGCGACGAAGCGCTCGAGCACGCGGTCCCAGGCCTTGTACACGTCGCCGAACATGCCTTCGCCCAGCTTCTCGCGGCGTTCGTACCGCTCCGCCACGGCAGCCACCCAGGGGACAGGGGCCAACGCCAACACCGCCGCCGCATTGTTCTTCTGCTCCGGCGGCTCCTCCAGCTCCTCCTCAATCTGCAGCGCCGCTACGCCGCCGTTGACGAGATCCGAGGCGGCAGCCATGGATCGTGACGCGGCTCGGAAGGCCCTACTAGTTGGTGAAGGCGCGTCGCTGCTGGTTGTGGCGAAGAGGGAAGGCTGTTAGGGCCGCTGGGATTATATATGGCACGGACGGACGCGGACAGTGCATCGATCGGATCGGAATCTGCAGCTGCTACGTATAGACCAAAAGAATCTATCCGGTGCATACAGGATTGGGCTTTGCAACCCCTCCGACTCCGATCCTGTATGTAAACGAAAAGAATCCTGTGCATATGTTTCCCAGTTTCCGTCGTCAACCCTGCCTCGTCGGCAATGCAGAGCCGCCCCCCTCTGTTCCAACGAACGGGTGACAATTATATCGTAATAATACAAGGCGTATTTCATAGAAAAAGGTTACCTATTGCTTATTCAACATTTGCAAAGACCACAAGATACTCCTTTGCACTCAGACTTGCAAAGCACCGTTCAAGCAGCCGAAAAAAGGAAATATGAGAGATTTAATGATTTTGAGGATTCTACTACCTTTCATTCAAGGGTTTTTTGGATTGGCAACGTTATAATTTTCGGTTATTGGAGATATACCATTACAATTCGACTAATTCAAACCATACCATTACAATTGTGCGATACTCGGACCAACGCCATGTGGTATGCCCAGCGACGTCTTGGGGCCACCTACAGCGTATAAGCTGCCTCCGTATTTGCGTATGGACACCCATGCCCTTGGGTCATTTGGATAAGGTGCCTCCGTATCCCACCTAGGTTGACTGCTCTCTTCCTCCTCACACTCTGTCTCCTCTCACTCACCCTCACCCCGACGACGGTGGCGAGCAGGACGGCGGCGACCCTGTCTTCGGCGGCATAGACTGCGACGACCAGAAGCACCCAGCTTGCGTGCATGCTGCGATGCACCCTATTGCGCGCAATGGGTGAGACGCAGCCGCGCGGCACGGCAGAGATGGTGGACGACGAGGGCGGGTATTTATCCTCTGCCTCTTTTTCTTCCCTCTATAGTGAATGAGCTCGTCCTCGGTAGATTTCATTGAGGCTATTGATAGGGATTCATTGGATTTGGGGTTGATTTTGTTTGTTGCTAGGGTTTCGTTGTTCTCGCTAGTGATGAAAGTAAAAGGATTCTGTACCAGAAACAGCACTGGTAGAAAAGCATACACAAAGGGACGCTTGATTAAGTGGGATGTTGAAGTAGCTTTATTTTCCTTCGATTGGCTGTTGACAAGCCTGCGCAATGAGTTCCAGTGGTCCAGTAGCCAGTCTCCTAGTGTGTGGTTCTTTGACAAAAGGCTATGTGAAGATGTGAGAATAGAAAATGATTTTCAGATGCATGACTTGTTTGAAATGTATAAGGATCAGATGCGCTGTGAAGTTCTTGTGTTTGACAGTTGTCTTAGACAGTCTGATGAGTTTACAAACCTAGACCCAATATGTGTGATTCCACCTGAGTTTTCTATTCACGGCAACCCCAGTAGCAAAGACATTCCACCAGGGGATGGGAATACCATCAGCCCTGATGACAACCATGCAGCCCAGTCTTCTGATAATGATGAGTATCCATTAGAGCCTGAGCCTGACAAGGAACCTGACATGTTTGACAATGATGAGGAGTATGTCGGTGTTGACGATGAAGGACTGTACATGCCTATGTAGGCAGCTAACAATGCAGAACCTTGTAACAACCATGCTCATACTGCTGATGATTATGACTATGTTCATGTTGCTGACCAGTTTGATGATGTTGGTGCTGCTGAAGGAGGTGTTCCTCTTGAGGTAGAGGTAAATGATGCAGATCCAGAGGAGGTTCAAGTTATCTATGATCCTGAAAACCCCAAGATAGAGAAGGAAGAAAGATTTCCTGACATTGTTGCATTTAGGAAGGCAGTGAGACATCATGCAGTGGTGAAAGGGTTTGAATTTGGTAAAATCATTACAGATAAGACTAGGTTTATTACTACGTGTAAAGCTGAAGGGTGTCCTTGGCGTATGCATGCTTCAAGGATCTTTGATGGCAAGACAATAGGGGTGAATTGAAGTTATGACATCTCTTTCATTTTGTTACCAGTTTTCCACCTTATAATTTAACAATTTTCTGTCTGTGTGTGCAGATCAAAACACTATGTGCAGAACATAAATGTGCTACTACTAAACTCCAAGAAACCAAAATGGCAACCCAAGGCTGGGCTACAGAAAGGTTAGGGGATTGGTTGAAGAGGCATCCTACTAAGACTCCAACAGATTGCAAGGACAAATTAGAGGGTGACTATGGTATCAAGCTCAAGTACTCCAAAGCATGGTCTGGCATGAAGGTAGCACTAGAGCAGATCCATAGAAAGTATGAGGAGTTTTCAGCTTCTGTTCAATTGGGCAGCTCAGATTACCAAATCATCACCTGGCAGCCATGTGCAGATAGAGGTAGAGATGGTTGAGGGCAAGCAGAGATTTAGGAGGATTTTTGTAGCTCTTAAGCCATGTATTGATGGCTTTCTAGAGGGATGCAGACCATTTATAGGGATTGATGCTTCATGTTTGTATGGCAAGTACATAGGACAGTTGGCATCTGCAACTGGTATAGATGGGCACAATTGGTTGTATCACATTGCATATGCAATTTTTGACACTGAGAATGAGGACAACTGGACATGGTTCATGCAACAGCTGCACATAGCCATTGGTGATGTTCCAAACCTTGTTATTTGTACAGATGCTTGTAAAGGTTTGGAGAAGGTTGTTGGAGCTGTATTCCCAAATGCTAAAAATAGGGAATGCATGAGACACCTTTACCAGAATTTCATGAAGCACTACACAGGTGATGTTTTCACTGATCACCTATACCCAGCAGCTAGGAGCTACACTAAAGGAATGTTCAAATGGCACATGAAGAAAATATTTGATTTTGTACCTGGAACAATTGAGTATATTGACACGCACCATAGTAGGTTATGGTACAGGAGTTCTTTTTCTGAAAACAGCAAGTGCTTCAGATTTGAATTATATGTGGTTAGATTTGAATTTGAATTATTTATTTTTTTGCTGAAAAATCCACAGTAGGGGCGGTTCTTGATTGAACCGCCCTTACAAATACACACAGCAGGTACGGCTGGTGATACAGCCGCCCTTACAGAAGTCCACTACAGGGGCGGCTGATATTACCAGCCACCCTTACAGAGGGCACTGTAGGGGCGGCTGAAAACACCAGCCGCCCCTACAGAGGGCACTGCAGGGGCGGTCAGGAAACCGCCCCTACAGAGACACCCTCTGTAGGAACACCCTGGGAAGGGCGGCTAGCGCAGCCGCCCCTACAGAGCCTCTAGAGCCGCCCCTACAGTTAACTTCTGTAGTAGTGGCAGAGCCGCCCTCTCTGTTCCAACGAACGGGTGACAATTATATCGCAATAATACAAGGCGTATTTCATAGAAAAAGGTTGCCTATTGCTTATTCAACATTTGCAAAGACGACAAAATACTCCTTTGCACTCGACTTGCAAAGCACCGTTCAAGCAGCCAAAAAAGGAAATATGAGAGATTTAATGATTTGGAGGATTCTACTACCTTTCATTCAATCGTAATAAGGAAATACGAGAGATTTAATGATTTTGAGGATTCTACTACCTTTGGTTCAATCGTAATAACTTTTTTGTTTAGAATTATATAATACAACGTAGACATCAACAACACACATACTCACCTCTCTGAACACATGTATGTAAACCCACTATGCCAGATTCTTACACTAGGAACGGAGGTATTTTTACTGTAGGGCGGCTGGGGTTGGGGGCGCCCCTACAGTGGGCGTCCTCGGGACCCAGCAGCCCAGCCGCCCCTATAGATGGCACTGTAGGGGCGGCTGGTAACCTGAGCCGCCCCTACAGTTGGGGTTGATCTGTAGGGGCGACTCAATCACCAGCCGCCCCTGCAGTGCCCATTTGTCTTTTTTCAAATTTTAAAATTTGAAAGGTTCAAATTTAGTCAAATGACAAGATAACCAAAATAAAAGTTGTAGATATTAATGAGTTGAACAACTTTTGTATTCATCACTTTTACATCTGAAATCATTTAGGGTTTGAAAATTTGGTTTGAACTTGTCAAATTTCAAATTTTAAAATTTAAAATGTGTAAAACATTGTCACATCCAAGTTTGATCAAACTTAAATGCTGAAGCATGATTTTAGAAATTTTTAGAAAAAAAAACATCACATTTGGAGTTAGTATGAGGGAGACCAACTAGTTACAAAGTTTACCCACAGATTAAAAAGAGAAATCACACTATTTTAGATGATCCTTACATGATCATAGTGAACAGTATGATTTCTTTTTTTAATCTGTGGGTCAACTTTGTAACTAGTTTTTCTTCCTCATACTAACTTCAAATCTGATGATTTTTTTCCTAAAATTTTCTAAAATCATTCTCTATCAATTTATTTTGTTGGTTTTGTCAATATATACATATGAAAAGTTTGAGCAATTTAAATTTTGAATTTCAAAAAAATGCAACTTCAGACAAGATTTTGGTACCCCAAATGATTTCAGCTGAAAAAGTGATAAATACCAAAGTTGAATAACTCATCAAGATCTACAACTTTTGTATTGGTCATTTCTTCATATGACAAAGTGCATAAGGTTTTATAAACTATATCAGACATATGTAAGATTAGTGAACAATGTGTGCTAAGAATTTGTCAAATATAAAAATGACCAAAATAAAAATTGTAGATATTCATGAGTTGAACAACTTTGGTATTCATCACTTTTTATGTTGAAATCAATTTGGGTCTCAAATTTTGGTTCGAACTTGTCATTTTTTAAAATTTCAAATTTGAAAGGTTCAAATTTTGTCAAATGACAAGATGACTAAAATAAAAGTTGTAGATATTAATGAGTTGAACAACTTTGGTATTCATCACTTTTTATGTTGAAATCATTTTGGGTCTCAAATTTTGGTTCGAACTTGTCATTTTTAAAATTTCAAATTTGAAAGGTTCAAATTTTGTCAAATGACAAGATGACCAAAATAAAAGTTGTAGATCTTGATGAGTTAAACAACTTTTGTATTCATCACTTTTACATCTGAAATCATTTAGGGTTTTAAAATTTGGTTTGAACTTGTCAAATTTCAAATTTCAAATTTTAAAATGTGTAAAACATTGTCACATCCAAGTTTGATCAAACTTAAATGTTGAAGCATGATTTTAGAAATTTTTAGAAAAATAAGCCATCACATTTGGAGTTAGTATGAGGGAGAACAACTAGTTACAAAGTTTACCCACAGATTAAAAAGAGAAATCATATTGTTCTAGATGATCCTTACATGATCATAGTGAATAGTGTGATTTCTTTTTTTAATCTGTGGGTCAACTTTGTAACTAGTTTTTCTTCCTCATACTCACTCCAAATCTGATGATTTTTTTCTAACATTTTCTAAAATCATTCTCTATCAATTTATTTTGTTGGTTTTGTCAATATATACATATGAAAAGTTTGAGCAATTTAAATTTTGAATTTCAAAAAAATGCAACTTCAGACAAGATTTTGGTACTCCAAATGATTTCAGCTGAAAAAGTGATAAATACCAAAGTTGAATAACTCATCAAGATCTACAACTTTTGTATTGGTCATTTCTTCATATGACAAAGTAGTAATGACATTGTTCACAAATGTGACACATCTCTCATAAGGTTTTATAGACTATATGAGACATGTGTAAGATTAGTGAACAATATGTGCTAAGAATTTGTCAAATGAAGAAATGACCAAAATAAAAGTTGTATATATTCATGAGTTGAACAACTTTGGTATTCATCACTTTTTATGTTGAAATCAATTTGGGTCTCAAATTTTGGTTCGAACTTGTCGTTTTTCAAAATTTCAAAATTAAAAGGTTCAAATTTTGTCAAATGACAAGATGACTAAAATAAAAGTTGTAGATATTCATGAGTTGAACAACTTTGGTATTCATCATGTTTTATGTTGAAATCAATTTGGGTCTCAAATTTTGGTTCGAACTTGTCGTTTTTCAAAATTTCAAATTTTAAAGGTTCAAATTTTGTCAAATGACAAGATGACTAAAATAAAAGTTGTAGATATTAATGAGTTGAACAACTTTGGTATTCATCACTTTTTATGTTGAAATCATTTTGGGTTTCAAATTTTTGTTCGAACTTGTCATTGAAAGGTTCAAATTTTGTCAAATGACAAGATGACCAAAATAAAAGTTGTAGATTTTCATGACCTCTACAACTTTGATGTTTATCAAATTTTCATTTGAGATCATTTGGTGTCTCAAAATTATTTTAGTAGTTTTGATTTTAATTTTTTAAAATTTAAATTTTTTCCCCAATTTTAAAGGTTCAATTTTGCAATTTTAAACTGTTGTAGTTGTTTTAGTTATTGTATATGTAAATATATCTAAAAAATAATTATAAAACACGTGTGTAGTTGCAGTTGGGATGCATCTGTGACAGGAATCGCTTGCCTACAGTGCGCATCAGAGGTGCAATCTGACGGACCCAAAAATTTTATTCATTTCAGCGGAGCACCGAACGTCTTCGCGTCCGCTACCGTCCGCAATCTCCCGAGCCCCCGACTCCGATCCAGACTCCCGTGTCTCTACCTGCCTCCTCTCCCTTCCCCTCCACAACTCGTCCCCTTGGAAGAAGACAACGCCTCCCTCCTCCAGACCGGCCAGCGGTGCCTCCCTCCTCCCAGATGCAGATGGTGGCGTCTCCCTCCTCCCAGATGTAGCCGGCGTTGCCTCCCTCCACCTAGATCCAGTCGGCGCACCTCCCTCCTCTAGCCGGTGTTGACTCCATCCTCTAGATCTGCAACAACCACCGCCACGGAGGAGCAGCAACGACACCAGCAAGCGGACAACGCCACCAAGGTCACAGCTCCTCCATGGCGCTCCTCGTTCTCATGGTCATGGGTAACCCTAGCCCCGTCACTTTGTCCCCGTCTTCTGTAGTCCTGCATCCTGCCATGCCTGCGATGCCCCTAACCCTAGCCACGCCCTTGTTTTGCAGGGATGAGATCCAGGGAATCATTCAAGAGCGCTCTCACATGCATCTAGCTACTACTTTTGTTAGGTTTGTTTTTTCTACCTTTTGATCTGTGATGTCCAAGTTATTGGATCTGGATGCATCTTTGTAGTATGTAAGGAAATGTATCTACATGATATAGGTGTTCGATCTGATATTTGATTATGTACTTGCGTTTGAATCTCAGTTTGTGCATGGAGAGAATTTTAATGATCATAAATGTAGGTTGCCTTCTGAATAGCAGCTATTATCCTGTTACCATGGCACCACCGTCTCAGGTTCATTCCATGCTTTGGTCTGCTGCTTATCCTGTTAATTCTGCTCGGCATATTTGGGGCTACTTCCTTTGCATATAGTACATAGCAGTTCCACAGTCCAATTATGGAAAAGATTTTTGAGGAAAAAGATGAATAGTTACTGCTTTTGATAGAAAAAAAAACATTAATCTAGAACTAGTACAAGCCCAGCCAGTTATTACTCACGAGTATAGTTATTTGGCAATGCAAAGACAATCCAGAACAATCCAACTAGGCTATCCAATCTGTGAAACAATCGAAAAAGGCTAGCTGCTTCTCTAGTTTGAATAAATTCTTGGACAAATGAAATATAGTACTATCCAGAAAGTGAGTGCAGTACTATCCAACCAGGGACAGCTAGCAACTAGCATTTTCTCCATTGTCGTACTTGTTGTTTGTCTTTTATATATTATCATTTGCTCCCAAGCTAGTTTGTTTATTTGCTTATCTTTTCTATGACAGATACCAATGAATATCTTCATCCTGAGCACAGGGGCTGGTGGGTCGGCATCAACCTTACTTCTGCTGATACCTGTATCTTCTATGATAGTGATCTGGAACTTGTATTCAGGTTAGGCTCTTAGACTGGTCTTGTGTTGTGTTTTGCAGGTACAGCAGTATCAGTAACAGCTCTGGCTCCATTTTTAGGTAAGTAGCATAGCAGACTAGCAGTTCACATCATGTCTTCTGGTCAGTATTACCAAATTAGTTTTCTGAGTGTATTGCTTGCATTACTAGCACTTGGGCACTGTCATAAGGTGTTGCCCTGAGGTATTATCAAATCCATAGATCCATGATGTGTAAAATCATTTTCACCGAGTTATTTTCCTATGGTTTTCACAATTTTCTGCATGGATTAGTACAAATGTTCAAGTTCTTATTAGCTTGTGCTACTGAATTTTGTAGTGACTTAACATCTCTATTTGAGTTGATAGAAAGATTCATGTGTAAGTAGGCTTAGTTCACTTTCAAAGCAAAGAGTGTGCCTCTCTATTTTTCTAACTGTTATCTGCTCTACAGGCTTCAATTAGAACAATACATGAAATCAGGGCAGGTTGTGGCTATGAAATCAGGTATCATCCATACACTAGACACTGCAATAATACCCAGGCTTAATGCTTAGGCTTGTTTAATCTATCTGCATCCATATAAAATTGGAAATTCAATTGATCTTGGTTTCTCCAACATGGTAAAGATTGCCCTTCCAACTTGAGTTGAATCAGGACTCACTAACTACATTCCTTGTAGGATACTGGATATGATGCTTCTAGTTCGCTCAGTGGCAGCAAAAAAAAGACATCATGAACCTGGAACGAGTTTGTAGTGAATTGCATACTATGTGCTTGTTGTGCAAAGGGCCTGCTAGGACCTATTAGGAAGCAGTAGCTTCATGTCCTTGTATTGACCAATGACTTGTTAGGATCCAACTAGTAGCTTCATGTTGACCGGTTAGGAATGAAGCATTGCAAATTAAGTTTTTCCCTGACTTTATTTAATAGACTTTTGTGAATTATGACTTGTGATGATGTTCTAAATAATGGTCTTGTGTTTGTGGATGTATATATGTATATTTGTGGCGGTCAGATTCAAATTTGAATTATATATATATGTGGTCAGATTTGAATTTGAATTATTTTTTTTGCTAGAAAATCCACTGTAGGGGCGGTTCTTGATTGAACCGCCCTTACAAATACACACAGCAGGGGCGGCTGGTGATACAGCCGCCCTTACAGAAGTCCACTACAGGGGTGGCTGATATTACTAGCCGCCCCTATAGAGGGCACTGTAGGGGCGGCTGAAAATAACAGCCGCCCCTACAGAGGGCACTGTAGGGGCGGTCAGGAAACCGCCCCTACAGAGGCACCCTCTGTAGGAACACCCTGGGAAGGGCAGTTGGCGCAACCGCCCCTACAGAGGCTCTAGAGCCGCCCCTGTAGTTAACTTCTGTAGTAGTGACCCTACCTCTATGAGTACCTTCGAAGGATGAGCCGACAAATCTTGAAATTCACGAAGTCACCACAGACGTCTCGCTATCGTTGTCTACGGATGAGCCGATAAATCTTGAAATTCACGAAGTCACCATAGGTGTCTCGCTGTCGTCGTCTACGGATGAGCCGACAAATCTTGAAATTCATGAAATCACCACAAGGGTCTCGTTGTCGTCGTCTACCACAGAAAGCATAGCGCCGTTAAATCATAGAATAAATACAGGAAAATACGAACACCCGTGCCAAGTCGAGGATTTGAACCCAGGTGACAGGTTCTGCCACAAGGAAACCGAACCAACTGATCCATGATCAATTTGCATCTCGTAATAACTAATGTGTTTATATGATGAGAATAAAAAATGACACATTTTGTTTCTCATTACATTACATTGTACTCCCTCTGTCTCTAAATATTTATCGTCAAGATTTACGTGTCAATAACTTTAACTCGATTTATAGAAAATACGTGTAACATTTCTATCTCTAAATAAATTTATTAAAAAACTAGACTCAAATATCTATCCAGTGATACTAATTATGTATTATAAATATTAATAGTTTTTAATATATATTTAGTTAAAAATATTTCTCGGGAAGCGAAAACGACACACGTTTAGGGACGGAGGGAGTAGTAAATTTTATGAAGCACATGAAAAAGAGCATATACTCTAGAATACAAACTTGTTAGAATTTTTTTGGTTAGTATTTGGATGTCTAAGTGAAGGTATGTAACAATTTCCAAAATTTTGAAAATTCACATAATCAAAAAGGCGAATTTTTCAATGGTCTACTCATGTGCAAAATACAAAAAAGTCTAATTTTCGATCATGAATACATAGAAATCATTTGCAAACGCTTGACTTATTTTGGCAAATGTTGGCTTATTGAGCTACTGAACAGGACTGAAGTCCGGAGGAACTTTATGGGGCAAACTGGGACCATGCACAAAAACATATTTTGGTCCCTTCAACTTTTAAATCTATTTGTTTTTGCACTATGAACATTTTAGATAATGGTTTTGGTCTTACGTAGCGCCACTCGCCACATCTATTGTTCTACGTGGCATCATGTTACCTATGAGGTGATATTTTAGGCATAAATTAGACTACAAATATTTTTTTGAGAAAGTTAGCCAAGTATGTCTTTGGAAAATTAGACAAATAAAAAAAGTCATAAAATCTGGTTTAATATTACAAAACTCATAAAAATAGTTTTACCTCGAGAAAAATATGAAACCAGTTTTAGTTTTTCCCTAAATTATGATCTTATATATAGAGAGAGAACTACTACCCTGTAGCTGGCTACAAAATAACTTATTATGTAGCCACTTTGAGTTACGATAATTACTATGTTAATTTACGAGATTATATTAACTCCTTACTAAGTGGTTTAATATGACGTTATGGTAAATATCCCCATGTGTTATAGCAACCCAACTATCGTAAATACATATTGACATTATCGTAAATTAGTATATAAATTATCGTAAATGGAGGTGACTACTGAATATATATAGCTGGCCGCAGAATAAGTTATTTTGTGGCCACTTTGAGTTACGATAATTACTATACTAATTTACGAGATTATAGTAACTCCCTCATAAGTGATTTACTATAGCATTATGGTAAGTATCATCTTGAATTATAGTAACCCATGTATCGTAAATGTGTATTGTCATTATCGTAAATTAGTACAAATATTATCGTAAATCAAGATGGTCATAGAATAAATTATTCTGTTGCCAGCGGTAGAATATATATATATATATATATATATATATATACACACACACACACACCTGGCGCAGCCTATACTAATTTACGAGATTATGGTAACTCCCTCATAAGTGATTTACTATAGCATTATGGTAAGTATCATCTTGAATTATAGTAACCCATGTATCGTAAATGTGTATTGTCATTATCGTAAATTGGTACAAATATTATCGTAAATCAAGATGGTGATAGAATAAATTATTCTGTTGCCATATATATATATATATATATATATATATATATATATACACACACACACACCTGGCGCAGCATTCTCATAAAGTTATTGAAACAGCTGCATTAGCTGACTGTAAGTTTGCATCTATTTTTCTTCTCTCTTCATATATAAATCTAATGTCGCGGCCTTTTGTAACCTACTTACATTACCTTATAATACTTGCACAGGACTAAAAACTAATTTTATAGATTAAGGGGAAAAAATTAGACAGTTAGTTCCTCAGCAATGGACTGTACGGTGTATTTGTCACTAGCAAATGGGCCTGATGAGTATTAGGTCCAGCTGTAGATGACGAAGGTACAGGTGAATCGACGATCTGTTGCTAAAAAAAAAGGTGAATCCAGGTTCTCATTTTAAAAATCAGGCGTCTGCTAAACTTTTTTTTATTACATAGTATAAAACAGACACCCATAATGCATGCACACTAACCCTTACGAAGGTACACACGCAAATCCACCTATAAGCACCTTCGAAGACTGGGCCGGCAAATCCTCGATACAGACGAAGTCACTATATACGCCTAACCGTTATGAAAGTACGCACGCAGATCCTCCTATGAGCATCTTCAAAGACTGGGCCGGCAAATACTCGACGAAGTCACCACAAGCACCTCGCTGTCGACGGGAACGTTGCCTACCACTTAAAAGCACAACGACGTAAGATCCTAGAATATTCGCTCCAACGAAGGGTCGGACCCAGGACCTTATGTGATGCTGAGGCTCTTGTAACCACTAGGCTACATGCCCTTTCACGACGTCTGCATTGAGAGTTGGACACAGCTGCCCCGTGGCCTGGCCCAACGCCTGCTCCACACCGGCCACCTATGCGCAAATGCCTTGGGCCAAACCAAGACGCTCGCATCATCATCAACAACCGGTGTCAGGCCCGGCATGACGATGATGTCCATCGGGGCGGCGGTGAGAGCAGGCAGCACGGGCTCCGACCGGACCATCGAGGGGACCGACGAGACGCACCCCAGGCATGGTCGCCGACCAGACGATCGGAGTCTCAGCCCGGACGGCCCAGGACCACGGGCCTTTGGCCGATGCATCCAGAGAGCGTCGTTCTCGCAGCGCTTCCGACCGCCTACCAACATCACCAAGTATACCGGGGAGACGAACCCCGGTATATGGCTCGAAGACTTCCGGCTCACCTACCGAGCCGGAGGAGTGGATGATGACCACTTCATCATTCAGTACCTCCCCATCCGCGTGGGGGAACATGTTCGAGCGTGGCTCGAATTCCTCCCGCACGACAGCATCCGCAACTGGGTGGACCTCAAGAGGATATTCGTTGGGAATTTTCAGGGGACGTATGTCCGCTCGGGGAACTACTAGGACCACAAGAGCTGCCAGCAGCAGCCGAACGAGTCCCTACGGGACTACATCTGTAGGTTCTCGAAGCGGTGCAACTCGCTTCATGATGTCGTTGATGCGGACAACCTGTGAGTCTTTGATTCATAAGCTTGGCTGTCTGAAGCCCCGTACCACCAGCGACCTGCTCGATGTCACCACGAACCACGCCTCCAGCGAGGAGGCGGTCGGAGCCGTCTTCAATGGAGGCCAGGACAAGGGCAAGGCCAAGCGCGAGGATCAAGATGAGGGCCCCTCCACACAGAGAGGTGAAAAGAACAAGAATGATCGACGTCGACTGGCCAACTCTGCGTTGGTCGCCGTAGTCAATCGCGTGGGCAAGCAACCCAGTAGGGCCAGCCTAATCACTTCGACAAGCTCATGGATAGCCCATGCACCAACCACGCCTACCCAGTCAAGCACATCTACAAGGACTGTGAGCTTCTCAAGCGCTTCCTACGATAGGCTAGTGGGCTAAAAGAAGGAAAGGGCAAGGAGGCAGCAACCAAGAAAGGAGGCACGGTGGGCAAGGATGGGGATGGCTTTCCCGACCTCGAGGAATGCATCATGACCTTTGGGGGATCCGATGCCATCTACTCTAAGCGTCAGCACAAAGTGCGCTACAGAGAGGCATGCGTCGTCGAGATGGTGGTCCCCACCTTCCTTCACTTGTCGGAATCTCCGATCACCTTTGATCAGAGGGACCACCCTTCTCACGTCGCCAGATCGGGTCGCTACCCGCTCATCATCGACCCCATCATTCGCAAGAAGTGCCTCACCAAGGTGCTAATGGACAGAGGCAGCGGCCTCAACATCCTCTATGTCGACACCCTCGACGCCATGCACATCCCCCGGTCGGAGCTCCACCAAGTGAGCTCTCCCTTCCACAGCATGATCCTGGGGACGTAGGCATACCCGCTTGGGCAAATCGACCTGCCCGTCACGTTCGGTGACCAAGCCAACGTCTGCTCGGAGGTACTTACCTTCGAGGTGGTGGACTTCCTAGGGTCTTACCACGCCATCTTGGGGCGGCCATGCTACTCCAAGTTCATGGCGGTCCCCAACTACACCTACCTGAAGTTGAAGATGACAGGACCGAACGACGTCATCACTGTGGGTAGCACCTTTTTGCATGCCTACATGTGCGACCGAGAGCACTACGAGCTCGCCACTGCCGTCATCAACTTGTCTGAGCTCCCATAGTTTGAGGAGTTGTCGACCCTAGCAGTCCTAGACTGCAACAAGCCAACCTCCTTGACTGCCTTCCGCCCACTCAAGGAAACTAAGGCGGTGGGGATCGACCCCACTGACCCTACCAAGATGGTGCGGATCGGGACCCAGCTCTCGGCCAAATAGAAACGCGAGCTCACCGACTTTCTACGTGCCAATCACGATGTCTTCACATGGAAACCTTCCGACATGCCAGGCATATCGTGGGAGGTCACCGAGCACGCACTACGCCTCGTCCCGAGCTCGAAGCCCGCCAAGCAATGCCCGTGTCGCTTTGACGATGAGAGGCGTAGGGCCATAGGCGAGGAGGTCGCCAAACTCCTGGTAGCCAGATTCATCAAAGAGGTATACCACTCTGACTGGCTCGCCAATCCTATTCTTGTGAAAAAGAAGATCGATAAATAGACCAGATAGTCGACTCCACCTCAGGATGCAAAATCATGTCCTTTCTAGATGCCTATTCAGGCTATCACCAGATCATGATGAAAGAGTCCAACCAGCTCACGACTTCATTCATCACTTGCGACCTGACAATCGCCGTCTATGTTGATGACATAGTGGTCAAAACTGCTCAAGCTTGTGACCTGATCGTAAACTTGACTGCAACATTAACGAACCTCCAAAGGTTCAACATCAAATTGAATCCCGAAAATTGTGTTTTCGGGGTTTCGAAGGGGAAGCTGCTGGGATACATCATGTCCAAACATGGCATCGAGGCCAACCCTGAAAAATCACAGCCATCTCCAACATGGGCCCTATATGCAACGTCAAGGGCATACAAAGGCTTACCGGCTATTTGGCCGCCCTGAGCAGATTCATCTCCTAGCTCGGTGAACGGGGGATGCCTCTCTACAAGCTTCTCAAAAAGACGGACACTTTTATCTGGACTAAGGAAGCACAGTAGGCTTTGGAGAGCCTCAAAGCTTCACTGACATCGGCCCCAATCCTGGTCGCTCCCGAACGGGGAGAACCCCTCTTCTTCTATGTCGTGGCAAGCAACCATGTGGTGAGCACCGCCCTAGTTGTTGAAAAGGAGGAGTTAGGACACCACCTTAAGGTCCAATGACCCATATACTTCATCTGGGAGGTACTCACCGACCCTAAGGCCTGGTACCCCCAGGTGCAAAAACTCCTATACGCCGTGCTGATGGCGACCCAAAAGCTCCTGCACTACTTCACCCACCATGAAGTCTCGGTTGTCACTTCATACCCGCTCGGAGACATCATGCACAACCACGATGCCACGGGATGAATCTCCAAGTGGGCACTCAAGCTAATGGGCCACAACATCAGGTATATCCCCATACCGCTATTAAGTCTCAGGCTCTCGCAGATTTTGTCACCGAATGGACAGAGGTCCAGCTACCGACTCCAGATGTCACCCACTAGTACTGGACGATACACTTCGAAGGGTCCATAATGGCGCCTGGCTCATGGGCTAGAGTGGTTCTGATCTCTCCGAACGGGAGTAGGGTCCGCTATGCAATCTGTCTCCACTTTTTGGCCTCAAACAACGCCGCGGAATACGAGTTCCTCATCAACGGACTACGCATCACCATCGAGATCGGCGCTATGTGGCTCTACGTCAGTGGTGACTCAGAGCTGGTCATCGACTAGGTCATGAAGGAGTCCTCTTGCAAAAGCCCCCTCATGACAGCATACTGCCAGGAGGTGCACAAGCTCGAGGACAAATTCTAAGGGATCGAGCTACACCATGTCCCCCAAAAGGACAACGATGCCACCATTTTTTGACAAAATTAGTTGTCAGGCGGGTTCCGTCTCCAAACGGGGTCTTCATCAATGACCTTCATGAACTGTCTGCCTGCATCCTGGAAGGTCCGATCCAGACACACCTTGATGCCAACCCGATGCTCGGGGGCTCTGACCCTAGGGCCTCCGTGCCAACATCGCCCGCCGATGTCGCCGTGGTGGCACTTGATTAAGCCGACTGGCGAGCGCCGCTACTCGCCTACCTCCTCGAGGAGGTTCCCCCACCAGAGAGGACTGAAGCGTGTTGAATCACTCGATGCGCCAAGACATTCGTTGCAATCGGTAATGAACTCTACAAACGAAGTACGTCGGGAGTACTCATGAAGTGCGTCCCTACCAACCAAGGGAAACAGCTCCTCCTCGAGGTCCATCCTAGAATCTACGGACACCACGTGGCCCTAAGGTCACTGGTCGAAAAAACCTTTCGTTAAGGTTTTTACTGGCCCACCACACTACAAAATGCAGAGGAGGTCGTCCGTAGGTGTGAGGGATGTCAGTTCTACGCTCGGCAAACTCATTTGCCGGTGCAGAAGCTTCAAACCATCCCCATCACCTAGCCATTTGTGATCTTGGGCCTCGACATGGTAGGGCCCCTCAAAAAGGGCCCAGGCGGTTTCACTCACCTGCTCGTAGCGGTCAACAAATTCACCATGTGGATAGAGGCCAAGCCCATCACCAACATCCGCTCGGAAGAGGTGGTCAAATTCTTCCTCGACATCATCTACCGGTTCGACGTTCCAGACTATATCATCACTGACCATGGAACTAACTTCACCAGCAAGAAGTTCCTGGACTTCTGTGATGGATACGGCATTAGGATTGACTGGACCTCGGTCAGACATCCACGTACAAATGGTCAAGTCAAACGAGCCAATGGCATGGTCCTCCAAGGACTTAAGCTGTGCATCTTCGACCGACTCAACAAGTACACCGGGAGATGGGTTGCAGAGGTCCCAATGATCCTCTGGAGCCTGAGAATGACCCCGAACTGATCCATAGGGTTCACACCCTTCTTCCTAACCTACGGAGCTGAAGCAGTGTTGCCCTCCGACAGCGATCGAGCCACGGAGGCTCAGCAAGACGCAGTCGACCTACTCGAGGAGGCCTGCGAGATGACCGTCATCCGCTCCACTTGGTACCAACAAACTCTTCGTAGGTACCATGAAAGAAAGATTAGATGGAGGATCCTCGAGGTTGGAGACCTCATGCTCCGAAGAACCCAATCAAATAAGGAGAAGCACAAACTCTCTCCTCCTTGGGAAGGACCCTATATGGTGACCGAGGTGATCCCACCAGGCGCCTACCGACTGAAGGACGTGAATGGCGATGTTCTCACCAACACTTGGAACATCGAACAGTTACGTCATTTCTTTCCCTAAAATTCAATCTTACCGCTTTCTTAAATTCAAAGTTTGCTCCTACAGAGCACCTCGGCCCGAACACTTTCGGCCCGAGTCACTCGGGGGCTCCACGGAGGTGCGATACCACCTCTCTTTTTTACTATCATATGGTAAATACCTTTTTACCCGAACAAAAGGGTAGTCCGTTCCTTTAATTAACTTACGTAACTTTGCTTCAAACATTCCGACCGATCACACCCCGCCACGACCTATGGTTACAAGCAGCTGAGCCTCACAGGCCACACCCGGGTTCTTAAGGTTGCAGCCTACGGTTCAAACGGGCAGGTGCAAAAAAGAAAGAATAAGAAACAAAGCTATGCTAGGGTAAAAATAAGGAACGGATGGGACAAGCTTCTCTGAATGAAGTGATTCATCACAAAACAAAATTGTTGTATTCATGAATACACAAAATTGTTCACACAGGGGGCTCCCCCATGAACTTATCCTTTACATGTGCTAATTACTTCTACTCTAAATACTAGAGTGGCCGCCTGGTGGCATCGATTGACTGCTCGACCGGTGAAGGTAGGGGCTGCTCGCTCTCTAGCTGGACGATGTTTGGCTCGGTCGAAGGCAGGGTGACGTTTGCTTTCGACCTAGGCTCCACTCCATCCATAGGCTAGGTGACATCCTCCTGGCGCGCGCCTTCATCCATGCTCACACGGCGAGCCTCCATCACCCATTGCGTGGAGACTTGCTCTGCCACCATCTGTGTGCATGGCAGGAAGCTCTCCCTGAGCGCTTGGATGGCGTCCGGACTCCAGCCATTGGTGTACCCGCTGTAGATGGCGGCGAAGTCCAAGTCTAGGTGGTGTGTCGCCACCGAAGTCAGCACCCCTGATGTCCCATAGAACATCCCGTCGGAGATAAGCGCTCGAACTTTGTCCGGGGCCTCTACTAGTCGGATGGCGGGCGTGCAGGTGCTGGGCGCCGACCTAAACACCTTCGAGACGACGACCTGGGTGACATTGCGGATCTGGTCAAGCTCCCCCTCAAGAGCACGTCACTCTTCAAGGGACTTGGCCAGTGCCTCTGTGCTCCGACCGATCATCGCCTTGGCCATCTCCAGGTCCTACTCGAGAGAACCAACCCTTCCACCTAGCTCTAGAAGAAGGATGACAAGCTAAGAAGTAGGCTAAAGGAAAAAAACCAAGACATCAAAAGTAGAATAGGTACATACTGAGGCGGGTGTTCTCGAGGATGGAGAGTCCTTCCTCCTACCGAGTCACCTGCTCACGCAGTCAAGCGTTCACCTCCTCCGTCCCAAGCACCCAGCCCCAGAGCGCGAGCACTTCCTGGTCGACCTCCGACCGGGCCTTCCGCTTTGACTCTAGGGCCTCCAGGGAACTCTAGAGCACCACCTCGGTCTTCGCTAGAGACTTCTAGAGCGCCACCTCGGTATCCGCCTGGCGGACCTTCGTCGCGTCACGTCCCCGCTCAGTGGTGGTCGCCCGCTCCACCGCGAGCAGCTCCGCCACCCGTGCCTCTGTCGCCTTAGCCACCCGGTCTTGGGACTTGCGGCGGGCAGACTCCAACTAGCGCTTGAGCTCATTGACCCACCATGACACCGTGGCCTCTCGCTCCATCCAAGCGTGCTCCTCCTAGAGGTAACAAGACTTGTGGCTCGACATCTCCTCCAAGCCTTGCAAAGCAACAAGCAAACACACTAAAGCAACTAGTGAGAAACCAAGGAGTCAAGGACAAACGTGGAAAACTTACCTCTACGATGTAGGGCAGGTCGACCATAATCGCCTGATGGATGGACTTGACCCGCTCCAAGGCCTCCTTGAGCCTCGCCCTGTCTTGGGCGAGATCGGACTCCATCGTGAGTCCTCTCTCCCCAAGTACGTCCCAGAGCTGCACCTCCTCCTCATCCCAAAGCATGAACCGCACCTTCCTCAGGTCACCGGGGTAGAGCCACACTAGGTCAGTGGTCGCCCCAATCTGCTAGAAGGCCCAGCAGATGACCGGACCATTGCTAGCTACTACGATGGTGGGATGGCCGATGGCTCCACCCTAGTGCCTACCTTGCTGAGGTAGGGGATCTCCACCTCCTTGACCTCGCGGCCCACCGGCGGTTGTTCTACCTCTGGTCTGGCCATGTCTCCTCTAGACCCCGATAGCTCCGACTAGGAGGGCGAGCCATGCATCCCTCCACCGGGTGAGGCAGGGAGCCTGGTCTTCCTCCCCTCTTCCACCATAGCCAGTGAAGGAGGGATCGTGAGGGACACCTCTGACCCAGCCTTCGCCATCACCACCGGGATCGCCGCCAACACCATCGTCGTCGATGCCACCATACTTGCGATCGACCGGGGGGCACAGCCCCTAGAGGGGAAGGTCGCACCGCTGCCACCCTGCTATCCCCACCGCTCATCACAACACACTGCAAGGTGGGCCTCCACTCCTCCCACACGGGAGGCAGGGCAATGCTCAACCCTGCCAGTATCTGGCCACTGTCAAAAAAGTACAGGTCAGTCGCACTCCAAAAACTCAAACTATGAGATCAAACAATGCATACCAGGACATAAGCGGCAGGGCTCTGAAGCCCCAACCCATTGGCAGCGGGCCCGCCAGGCGAGGACCGCTCATAGGCCACGACCCACGCCCCCTCACTTCGACCAGGGGGGAGTCGACCCGATCAGTTCCCGACTGGCCCATGAGTCACCATGACCGCCGAATCGAGGCGCGCACATTGGAGTAGCTAGCGAGGTGTCCTCCTGTTGAGGGTCGTGCAATGGTGCCAGCCCCAAAGATGTGCAGGTGCGAGCCCGCTTCTCCGACCACCTGGCCTGCCCCGCCGCACCCGGACCAGGTGGGGACAAGGCCGGCGATGCCTCTGAAGGGCGCGGCGACCACGTCCACTTTGCCTCCCGCTCACCGATGGCATCTGAGCTCACAGCATGCTTCCTTGGTGCGGGAACATTGCCGCGCCTCTCTGCATCGTACCCACTGCCGGTAGACTCGGCCGTAGGCTCACACGCTCCATTGAGGTCGCAATGGCGTCCCGGTCGCCTTCATCTTCGGAGGTGCTCGCCTCGCCACCCACCTCCGTGGGGTCCTCCGACTCAAGCTCCATCTCGACATCGCTCCTATTTTCCCTGGCCCACACGCATTAGGCGATGTCCTGCTCCTTCTGGTGCTTCCTCTAAGCCTTCTCAGCTCTCTTTTTCTTCCTACCATCCGCCGCCTCCTTCAGGGCATCTTGTCGAGCCACGCCCTCTGGCCCCTCCAGAAGGTGCGGCCAGGATTTGTAACCGGTGAGTCCCTGCAAAACAGATGACTTAAAGTCAAATTGTAGGGGAGCAAGATCAAAAGGGACATGGAATAAGGAGAGGAGAATGTACTAGATTGGGCAGCTTCCCGGTGAGGAAAGGTCTGGGCTTTCCTTCGAGGGTCTCCTGGGCCTTCAGTTGCAGCACCCGGTCGAGACGGCTCTAGACTTCATCCTTCGCCAACTCCACCGGTGATGCACGGTCGAGGTCCATCGGGACGGAGTATAGCCACATCGGTCATGTCCTTTCCGCCAGTGGGGCGACCCGACGGTGGAAGAAGCTATGGAACACCCATACCCCATCAAGGTCGTGCTGCAATAGCTTCTGGAGCTCCACCCCAATGATCTCTATCTTGTTCTACCAGCTAGAAGGGCCTCATGACCAGCTCTCCCACCTTCTACCGATGAACGGCAGGAATGGTGCCTCTACCGGGTTCCTGATGTAGAACCATTCCCCATGCCACCCCTGATTGGAGTCATAGGGGGTGTACGTGGGGTAGGAGCCAGACGCACTAGGCTTCTTCTATAGGGCAAAACCCCCAACCAGCGAGGTCCTGGGCGGCTTCCCCTCCGATAAAGCCCACCCGGTGAAGATCCATCAGAAGAAATCCACATGCGGCTCCATCTCGAGGAAGGCCTCATAGATAGTCATGATGTCGGCGATGTGCAACACCCCAGTCGGATTAAGGTGTTGTAGCTCTAGGCCCCACTCATTGAGGAGCCCGCGTAGGAACCAGTGCATGGGGTATCCTAGCCCACGCTCATGGAAGGCGAGGAAGGAGACGACCTCGCCGGCTCGAGGTCATGGGAAAGCCTCCCCCGCAGGAGCCCTCCAGTGCGCCACCTCCTTCGGTGGAAGCAGCCCCTTCTCGGCGAAAGCGGCCAACACCATCTCATCAACGTTGGATTGCCTCTAGCTTGATATTGTGCTCTAGATTCATGAATGGATCTGTGAGTTCTCCTCTCCCTCGCTCTACCCCTTTTTTCTCCTAGGAACCGTCGTGGCACACGAACGCTCTTGGCAAGAAGGAAGAAGAAGGAGAGGCGATAGTTGGGGAATAGGCGAAGGAATGGGACAAAACCCCTCTCCCTTCCCCTATTTAAGGAGGAGGCACAACAGTTGGGGAAAGGCGAAGGATTGGGGCAAAAAACCATCTCCCTTCCCCCATTCAATGCGGATTGGATGCGGTGGGACGCGTCCTGACCGATGGGATGAGCCCTGCCCGACGAGACAGCACCTGGTTAGACGGGACATGGCCTAGGCATGGCCCACCACTACCACACGCCGGGCATGGGAAACAAGGCGCAGCCGCACGCAGGCAGCCCTCCGCCTTCCTAGGCTGGACCTAGAAGGGCCCAACGACAGGATCTCCACCAAGGAGAGACCAACGGGCTTCCTGAGTCGATCAGACGGCTCAGGTGAATGCTGAGAGATAGGTAAGGAGCAGAGGGACACCCCATGTGGGCCATGCTGACTCCATCACAAATGACAAGCACGGATCCCATTCGGACATCTCCGATAAAAGCTCCCCAAAACCCATCACCTGAGTCATCAAGGTAACTTTACCAAACCCTCTTACTTCATTTTTCTGATGCATGATCATTCATTCATCCATTCTCATACATGCATTCACACATTCATTCATACAGTCATTCATTCATCCCATATATAAAAAGCATCGCATATGCAATTGATGCATCACAACGCTCTGTGTTGCGTCACGAAGCGGTAGTTGCCTCATTCAACATGAGCAACGACCGACTGGGGTTCAAAGGCTGGCCCATGAAGGGCTTGAGGCCGCCTCAAGTCAAATAGAGCTAGGGGAGAAAACGCAGATGAGTCCCAGTGGCCCTCGCCCTATCTACCCCAAAGTAGACAGGGTCATCTCAACCTTCTCATTTGATTCTAACCTCAACCCATGCCCACAGAATCTCCATCGAGGGGAGGCCAACGGACCACCTGAGTCGGTCTCTGAAATGACCCAGGCATCTATCAGGTGAAAGGTCCTAATATGGCTAGAGGGGGGGTGAATAGCCTATTTAAAATTCTACAAATTAACAAGAGTAATTTGATTAGTAAGACAAATAGCAAAATTCAAACTTGCTCTAGCTCTACGAGGGTTGCAAGCCACCTATCTAACAATTCTAGTTGCAATGATTACTAGACACACAACTTGCTATGAAACTACTCACTAAGAGCTCTCAAACTTGCTACACTAAAGAGCTCCACTAGATGAACTTAAATAACAAAACAAGCTCTCAATTCTAATTACACTAAAGAGCTTCTTGTTGATAGCGATGCTTGCTAGTGCTCTCTTGATAGATTTCTTGTCATCATCACTAGAGCTATCACCATCCGAGGAACCATCACTATCCCAAGTGACTACATAGCCTCCACCTTTCTTCTTCTTTTGGAAGGTCATTCTCTTCTCCTTCTTCTCTTTCTTTTCATTCTTATCTTTCTTGTGCTTCTTCTTCTCATCTTCATCATTATCACTATTGTAGGGACAATTTGCTACAACATGATCGGGGCTCTTGCAATTGTAGCATTTTCTCACATACTCTTTGCTCTTGGTGTGATCTCTTCTCTTTCTTGCACCATAGCCCTTCTTCTTCATGAATTTTCCCATCTTGCGTACAAATAAGGCCATAGCTTCATCATCAATATCACTAAGATCATCATCATCACTTGATTCTTTCTTGGACTTGCCCTTGTTCTTGGATGATGATGAGCTAGCCTTGAATGCTATACTCTTCTTCTTCTTGTCTTCTTCCTTCTTGTCATCCTTGTCATCCCCCTCCCTTTCCACATGGTATGTCTCTTGGGTCATGACATCACCTAGTACTTGGTTGGGGGTAATCTCCTTCAATCCTCCTCTTATGATGAGCAATCTCAACATCTCAAATCTTGGAGGTAGGCACATCAAGAACTGATGAGAGACATCATCATCCTTGATCTTCTCTCCCAATATCTTCAAATCATTGACAATCACTTGCAAACAATGGGACATTTCCGGAATGCTCTCATCTTCCTTCATCTTGAAGCTTGTCAATTTATCCTTGAGGATATACAATTTGGCACTCTTCACCGCCGGTGTGCCCTCATAAGTTTCTTCCAATCTCTTCCACACCTCATTTGCTCTTTCACAATCCTTGATTTGCTCAAACACCTTGGAATCAATGGCATTGTATATGGTATTGAGAGCCATTGTATTGCATTGCTTGTTGATCTTATCTTCGTTGGTTGGATCATCGGGATCAATGATAGCATAGTCATTCTCGGTCACTTCCCATACTTGATCATTGATTGAACCAAGATACATCCTCATCTTTCTCTTCCAATAATCATAACATGTGCCATCAAAGAACGGTGGTTTGCCCCCCACATGGTTGAATACAACTTGAGCCATAATTTGACACCGAGGTTGTTAAGCCTTTAATCAAACGGTGACCACGGCTCCGATACCACTTGAAAGGTCCTAATATGGCTAGAGGGGGTGAATAGCCTATTTAAAATTCTACAAATCAACTAGAGCAATTTGATTAGTAAGACAAATAGCGAAATGCAAACTTGCTCTAGCTCTACAAGGGTTGCAAGCCACCTATTAACAATTCTAGTTGCAATGATTACTAGACACACAACTTGCTATGAAACTACTCACTAAGAGCTCTCAAACTTGCTACACTAAAGAGCTCCACTAGATGAACTTAAATAACAAAACAAGCTCTCAATTCTAATTACACTAAAGAGCTTGGCACAACTAGTTTGCAAGAATATAGAAGAGTAAGTAGGGTGATTATACCGGCGTGTAGAGGAATGAACCAATCACAAGATGAAGATGAAATCAATCACCGGGAGAATTCCAAAGGGCAAGAGACAAACAATTTTCTCCCGAGGTTCACGTGCTTGCCAACATGCTACGTCCCCGTTGTGTCGACCAACACTTGGTGGTTCGGTGGCTAAGAGGGGTTGCACAAACCTCGTCCACACGATTGGACACCGCAAGAACCTACCCACAAGTGAGGTAACTCAATGACACAAGCAATTTACTAGAGTTACCTTTCGGCACTCCGCCGGGGAAGGTACAACTCCCCTCACAATCACCGGAGACGGCCACAAACAATCACCAACTCATGCCGATCCTCCACTGCTGCAATGAGCCGTCTAGGTGGTGGCAACCACCAAGAGTAACAAGCGAAATCCGCAGCACAACACGAATACCAAGTGCCTCTAGATGCAATCACTCAAGCAATGCACTTGGATTCTCTCCCAATCTCACAAAGATGATGGATCAATGATAGAGATGAGTGGGAGGGCTTTGGCTAAGCTCACAAGGTTGCTATGTCAATGAAAATGTGCAAGGGAGTGAGCTTGAGCCGGCCATGGGGCTTAAATAGAAGCCCCCCATGAAATAGAGCCGTTGGCTCAAATATTTGGCTGACTGCGCATCGACCAGACGCTCCGGTCACAATGCACCGTACACTCCGATCGTGAATACCGGACGCATCCGGTCAGCCTACCGAATGTGTCCGGTAGCTCCCAGACTGTCATGTGTCCAGTTCAAACTAACCTAGCTGTTGCTGCCCATTTTGCCGACGACCGGACGCGTCTGTTAGAAACTGATCGGACGCTGAGCCTCAGCGTCCGGTCTAGTACATTAAGCATCCACTCATGACCGGATGTGTCCGGTCACACCAGACCGGACGCTGCCAGCGTCCGATCAACAGATCTGCCAAACACTGCTTTTCTGATTCACACCAGACATGTCCGGTCACCATACTGGACACGTCCGGTCACTCTGTAACCAGAGCGACTAACTCCTTTTCGACTCTATCTCCTTCACCCTTGCTTAAATGTGCCAACCACCAAGTGTATCACCTTGTGCACATGTGTTAGAATATTTTCACAAACATTTTCAAGGGTGTTAGTACTCCACTAGATCCTAAATGCATATGCAATGAATTAGAGCATCTAGTGGCACTTTGATAACTGCATTTCGATACGAGTTTCACTCCTCTTAATAGTACGGCTATCTATCCTAAATGTGATCGCACTCGCTAAGTGTCTTGATCACCGAAACAAAATGGCTCCTACAATTTTACCATTGCCTTGAGCCTTTTTATTTTTCTCTTTCTTCTTTTCCAAGTTTAAGCATTTGACCATCACCATGCCATCATCATTGTCATGATCTTCGCCATTGCTTCATTACTTGGAGTAGTGCTACCTATCTCATAATTACTTTGATAAACTAGGTTAGCACTTAGGGTTTCATCAATTAACCAAAACCAAACTAGAGCTTTCACCAGGACACGGGTTAAGGAGCAGTGGAATGCCACATGAGGGCTATGTCGACCCCGTCACAAACGACGGACCCAGATTCCACTCGAATGTACCTGTTAGCGAGCTTATCGAGCGCGTCACTCGGGCCATCAAGGCAAGCAATGTTAGCTTAGCCCCTCTGGCTATGAAAACTATGGATGGGGTAACGCACGGAACCATACCAACCCCTACCGAGCCCAACGGGGCTTAGGGGCTCAGGTCACCCAACACCGACTTAGGAAATCAATAGAACCGTGCAGGTCACGGGCGGGACAAACATGGGCGAACACCCTGAATGACAGTCTGCGGCCGCAGGAAAAGAGTACCAAGATGCTCAGCCTCCAACCGACTCACCAGTCGAACACAGGCTCGGGGGCTACACCCGTGGGTGCGCTCGCGCGTACACGCCATCAAAACAAAAAAATTCCCCCGCTGGCAACACGAAAAAACCCCAGGCGATTCTATCTGAATCGCTCGGGGGCTACACCCGTGGGTGTGCACACGCGCACCCACCATCAAAACAAAAAATTCCCCCACTGGCAACACGAAAAACCCCCAGACGACTCTATCTAAATCGCCCGGGGGCTCGGGGGCTACACCCGCGGGTGCGCTCGTGCGCACCCACTGTCAAAATGAAAGATCGCCCAGACAATTCTACCCGAATCGCCTGAGGGCTCGGGGCTTCTATCGGGTTCATAAACCTAGGGTCCCTCATGGACCTACTTCCTAGCAAAAGCCCACCCCAGCAGATGACGTTGCGAACAACACGCAACTCCTGGGCCGGCCCAAAAACCTAACGACGGGCCAGAAGGGCGATCCAGTCTCCGACCGGAAGGCCTGGCCAAAGAAGGAACGATGCTCGGTTGCTCGCTTCCGACTCTAGCCCACCTCTCCAACCGAGAGGTCTAGCCAAGGAGGGACGACGCTCGCTTCCGACTCTAGCCCGCCTCTCCGACCGGAAGGCCTAGACAAGGAGGAACAACGCTCGGTTCTGACTTCGGCCCACCTCTCCACCGGAAGGCCTGGCCAAGGAGAGGATGATGCTTGCTTCCGACTCCGGCCCGCTTCTCCAACCGAAAGGCCTGGCCAAGGAGGAACGATGTTCGCTTCTGACTCCAACCCGCTTCTCCGACCAGGAACACACCGAACCTCTACTTATAGCTCTTCTCTAACCAGGAGGCCAAAGACGACCGGGGAAGAACCGACTGGGGATGGCTGCTCAGTGAAGACCCAGGAAACAAATAGAGCAAGTAAGGCGGGGCGCTCCAGTCAACCATAATACCAAGGACCGTACCCTACATACCTGTAGGATAGTACTGTCATGTCATGTCAGAAGGGTACTTTATAACCTTCTAGACATGTTAGAACACCAACAATGTTGTGGGCGCTGACATTTGACCTACGGTATGGTAGGCACCGACATTTGCCATACCAGAAGAACCCGGTGGAACCGACCACATGCATCCAGCCATCAACAATATTGTGGGCGCTGACAAACTGTCTTGTACCCGATGGCGTGGGCAACAAGACTAGGTAGCACACACACTATCTTTCCCTCACTCTCTCTCTCTTGTAAAGTCGTCCCCTTCTTCTATAAAAGGGGCTGCCCTCCCTCCAAAAGAGGGATGATCGATTCATGGACGATTCGAACAACCTACGATTCGAACGATTCCAACAGACCACACGGTCAAATACTTAGCGCACGTAGGAGCTCCCGTCTTTCTTGTCCCTTCGGTCCAGAGTCCGACCGGATCTCTTGCACCCCCCATCTTACTCCCTCTCGTTTGTAACCCCACAACAAACTTTGAGTACCTGGGCTTAGGAATAAAGTCACCGACCGACTCAAACTAGACGTAGGGCACATTGCCTGAACTAGTATAAACCCTGCGTCATTGAGTGCTAGGCCACATCCGATCATAACGTACGACAAAACTACAAATATTTACGTGTTGGTCACTTTTCGCACTGACACTTTCATTATCATGTTCCTCATCACATCCATCATCACAAGTTTCTACCTTAGTGGCCTTAGCCATGAAGCAAGTCGATGGAGTGTCAAAGAGAGAAGGCTTCTCATTTATGGCAATGCTTTCAAGAGCCTTCTTCTTGGTGGTTTTGTCATCATCACTTGAGGAAGCATCACTATCCCAAGTGACCACATATGAACCACCCTTCTTCTTCTTCTTGAAGGTCATCTTGTATTTCTTCTCCTTCTACTCCTTGTCCTTCTTCTTGCTCTTCTTGTCATCATCATCATTGTCGCTATTGTATGAGCATTGAGAAACAAGATGATCCTTGCTTCCACACTTGAAGCACCTTTTTGCCTCATCCTTGCTCTTGGATGATGACTTCTTCCTTCTTCAATGATAGCCCTTCTTCACCATGAATTTGCCAAATCTCTTCACAAAGAGAGCCATCTTCTCATCATCTAACTCATCAAAGCTTTAGTCTTTACCTTCACTTGATGATTCTTGCTTTGCCTTTCCCTTGGATGATGATGTGGCTTTGAATGCCTCACTCTTCTTCTTCTCCTTTTTTTCTTCCTTCTCATCATCATCTCTATATGTGTTATCGGTCATCACATCTCCCAACACTTGGTTTGGTGTCATGGTGTCCAAACCACTCCTCACCAAAAGAGTGAGCAATGTGTCAAATCTTGATGGTAAGCATCTCAAGAACTTGTGAGAGAAGTCCTTGTCCTTCACTTCTTCTCCAAGTGCTTTGAGATCATTAGCAAGCACTTGAAGCCTATGTAATATCTCCGGCACACTCTCATCTTCCTTCATCTTGAAGCTAGCAAACTTCTCCTTGAGGATGTATGCCTTGGCACCTTTCATGGCTTGAGTGCCCTCAAATGATTATTCCAACTTCTTTCATGCCTCATGAGCCCTCTCAATATTCTTGATTTTCTCAAATGTCCTCTCATCAAATGCATCATGAATGGCACTAAGAGCAATGTCAATGTTTTGGAGTAGCACTTCTTCGGCGGCAGTGGGAGCCTCCTCATTAACAACCTCAATCTTGGTCTCCACCACCTTCCATACCTTTTTATTGATTGACTTGATGTAGGTGGTCATCTTTGCCTTCCAATATGGATAATTTGAGACATCAAATTGGGGTGGCTTCTTGGTGTTGTTGATTTGAGCCATTTTGACACCGAAGATTGTTAAGCCTCAAATCATGGTGACCATGGCTCTGATACCACTTGAAAGGTCCTAATGGCTAGAGGGGGTGAATAGCCTATTAAAAAATCTACAACAACACTAAGCCAAGTGGTTAGATAAATATAAGGCGAAGCGAATGTTGCGCTAGCCTACTAAAAATGTAAGCCACCTACCAACAATTCTAGTCAATTATAATCACTAAGCACTCAAAGGCTATGTCGCTACTCTCTACACTAGTTGAGCTAGCTAAGAGCTAATTACAACTAAGAAGCTAAGCTACACAACTAGCTACAACTACCACAAGCTCTACACAAGGTAAGAACACCAAGTAATACAAGAAAGTGGTAGAGGAGATATACCGCCGTGGTAAGTGATCAATCAATGAATACCAAAGAATACCAAGGAGACAATGATGACACAATCAATTTTTCTTCCGAAGTTCACTTGCTTGCCGGCAAGCTAGTCCCTGTTGTGGTGATTTACTCACTTGGAGGTTCACTCGCTAATAGGCATCACACGCCTAACCCGCAACCAGGTGCCGCACAACCAACACAAGATGAGGATCCACAAGGCACGCTGAAAGCTCTAGTTTGGTTTTGGTGAATTGATGAAACCCTCAGTGCTAACCTAGTTTATCAAAGTAATCATGAGATATGTAGCACTATTCCAAGTGGTGGAGCAAATGAAGATCATGATGATGGTGGTGATGGTCATGGTGATCAAGTGCTCGGCTTGGAAAAGAAGAAAGAGAAAAACAAAAAGCTCAAGGCAAAGGTGAAACTTGATAGAAACTTTTTGGTTTAGTCGGTGATTGGCGCGTCCGGTCATCACTTAGGCGTTGGCGCGTCTGGTTTCGACCATTGGAGATCGGCGATTGTGCTTTAAATGGGGAACACGTGGATGCCATCCGTTGACCGGACGCTGGGGGCCATGCGTCCGGTCACGAGGACCAGCGCGCTCGGTCGCCCCAAGTTGGGCTACTCTGTGTGCCCAATGGCTCTTTTCATGGGGGCTCTCTATTTAAGCCCCTTGGCCGGCTCAAGCTCACTCTCTTAGCCATTTGCATTGACATAGCAACCTTGTGATCTTAGCCAAAGTCCTCCCACTCATCTCCATCATTGATTCATCATCTTTGTGAGATTGGGAGTGAATCCAAGTACATTGCTTGAGTGATTGCATCTAGACGCACTTGATGTTCGTGTTTCGCTGGGGGATTCACTTGTTTCTCTTGGTGGTTGCGGCCACCTAGACAGCTTGGTGCAGCGAGGATCATCGAGTGGAGGAAGATGATTGTCTCCGGCTCCGATCATGGTGATTGTGAGGGTTTCTTGACCTTTCCCCGATGGAGAGCCAAAAGGTACTCTAGTTGATTGCTCGTGGCTTATGTGATCCTCATCTTGTATTGGTTGTGCGGCACTCGGTTGTGGGTTTGGCGTGTGATGCCAATTAGTGCGTGAACCTCTAAGTGAGTGAATTGCCACAACGAGGACTTGCTTGCCGGCAAGCAAGTGAACCTCGGTAAAAATTCTTGTGTCACCTTGTCCCAAGGATTTCATTGGCTATCTTGTGATTGATTGATTGGCTTCATCTTGTGATTGGCTCATACCTCGACACGTAGGTATAATCATCGCCATCCTCTCTTGTATTTACATTTCTAGTGTTGCTTCACTCTTTAGTGTAGTTAGTCTTGAGAGCAAGCTTGTGTTGGGTCTAGTGGTTAGTGAGGCTCTTTAGTTAGTCTTTGAGAGCTCACTAACTTAGTGTAGTGACATAGCCTTGGTGTGCATAGAGATTATAGATACTAGAATTGTGGTAGGTGGCCTGCATTTTTAGTAGGCCAGCGCAACATTCGCTTCGCCGTATATTTGTCTAACCGGTTTATTTAGTGTTGTTGTAGAAATTTTTAAAGGCTATTCACCCACCCTCTAGCCATTAGGACCTTTCACACGCTTAATCAACTAGAGTTGCCTTTTGTGCTCCGCCGGAGAAGGCACAAGAACCCCTCATAATCACAATGATCGGAGCCGAAGACAATCACCTTCCTCCGCTCGACGACCCACCAATCACTGGACCATCTAGGTGTCGGCAAACACCAAGAGTAACAAGATCTCCACCAGCCCAAATTGCCCAACTAGTGCCACAAGATGCTAGAACACTAAGCAATGTACTAGAGGCTCTCCAATCTCACTCAAGATGATGAAATCAAGTGTGCAAGTGAGTGAAGTGGTGTAGTTTGCTCACAATATGAAATCTCAGCACTTTGGGGTTCCAAGAGAGTGGCCATGGCCGGTCAAGGGGGCTATTTATAAACCCCACCTCGAAATAGAGCCATTACCCCTTGGAGCTAGTTTCTACGAGGGCACCAGACATGGCGGTGTCCCTCCCAATGGTCACTTTCCAACGATCGTTGGTCACCGGACAGGGGTGGTAGTGGCACCGCCCTAGGGGTGGCGGTGACCACCCGGCCAGCCCCCCGAAAACCCAAGTCTCTGGGAAAAAACGGTGGTGCACCGCCCTCCCCACGGCGGTGACCACCCCGGTTTACCCCACTCTCTAGATAAAAGCGGCGGTGGCACCGCCCCACCAGTGGCGGTGCACCGCCCTCGCCGTGGCGGTGTACATCGGACACGCCGGTGCCACCTCCTTCTCTGCTGCTCTCGGCCGGGGTCAGGTGGGCACCACCCTAGGGGTGGCGGTGCCAGCCCAAACACCTCCCGCCTGGCTCAGTCGGTCACTGTCACAGGAGTGGCAGTGCACCGGACATGGGGTGGCGGTGCCCCCAGGGCAGCACTCTGAGCCATGTTTCGCCTTCTTTTCGTCACCCCTTTTTCACCACCTTTGCAAATGTGCTAACACTCCAAGTGTTTCACCATCACGTGCAAGTGTGTTAGCATTTTCACAATCATTTTTCAAAGGTTAATCACTTTCTCACCGATTGTGCACTAGGCCTAAAATGCATATGCAAGTTTTCCAACACCTAGTGGCACTAGATGATCGAGTTATCCGATAAGAGCTCCTCTCTTAATAATACAACCATATATCCTAAATATGATCACACTCTCTATAGTGTCTTGATTATCGAAAACAAAATGGCCCTATTGATATCACCTTTGTCTTGAGCCTATTTTGTTTTTCTCTTTCTTCTTTTTCAAGTTTGGAGCTTGATCATCATCACATGTCCACACCACCACCATGGACTTCATTTTATGTGGCCATCTCCATCCATGAGTGCCACCTAGCTCCTTCACTTGGGTTGGACCAACCTATCTCAAATCCACACTTAGAGCATAGGGTTAGTCCGAATAGGTTTCATCAATTAACCAAAATCAAACCAGGGCTTTCAATTATAGGGTTGCCAATTTTGTGGGGATCGATTTCCATTTTCGGTACAACTAGCATCCGGACGTCCAGATGCGGGTGTCCGTCCGGACGCAGGTCATGCTAATAACCACGCACTGCTGCTTTGTTTTGCACTGGGTTAAAGGGCAGTGCATAGGACGACATGCGAGGCATGTAGAGCGACGGAGGCTCAACATTAATTGGATGAGGGAGAAATCGAGAAGAATTAACTAAGCGCTAATTACCTCCTTACGTGTATAGCCATTGCGCACATATGCAATATCCAGATCTACTTCCCAACATTTAGATGAAACACTTGCTACATACATATGAAATAGATGAAATATTTAGAACATACACTTTGCAACATACGTGTATATATAGTCATTGCACACATATGCAACATCCAGATCTACTTTTGCAATATGTAGATGAAACACTTGCAAAATACGTCTAAAACAGATGAAACATTTAGAGCATACACTTGAAACATATAGCCATTGCAATATATGTAACATCCCGACCTACTTTTGCAACATACCTCTGAAACACCTGAGATACTGGAAACATACATTTGCAACATGCGCTTTCAGCGTAACATTTCCTTGCTACTTCGACGAATGGAGGCTCGTCGGCGCATGGAGGTCACCGATCGAGCTCGCCGGCAACACGGAGCTGGGCGGTGGCGCACAGAGGTTAGGGTGGAGGCGGCACGGGCAACAATGACGACGCAAAGAGCGGGTGGGCGTGGCAGCTATAGCGCAGAGGGTGGGTGTGGGCGCAGAGGTAGCAACGATGGCGTAGACGGCGGGTGGGGACAGCAGCGGTGGAGGGGGGTGGGGGGGTGGGCCGGTAGCAATGACGCTAAGCGTGGGTGGAGGTAGCAGCGGCAGCACACAAAGGAGTGGAGGCCGAGCATCTCAGGACAGGGCGTCCGTCCGTCCAGCAGACACCCACACTTTGCTTTATAAGAGATATAAATTGCAACGTTTGTATTTTCATGTTGTAGCTGCTTGCACAATCTCTCCCTCACTCCCTGTATCGGTAATGTCTAGTGCAACCGCGCGACGGGAGGGAGGGTGTTGGTCGTACGTATGACAGGTGCACATCGTGTGACATGAATCATTCGATCATTATCAGCTAGAGAACTGTCGTCCGACGCGGTGCTCCGGATAATCTACAGATCCATTTTGGGTAGCCAAATCGCCCATGTCTTGGCTATCAGAGCAACAATATTTCTCATGTGCATGACGTGGTAGCACCACGTTGGATAATCTTGCACGCATTAATCATTGGCTTCCAGCCTTCAAATGACCATTCTTATTAAACCATAGTTTGCACTCATTATCCGTTGGAATTTTAATCTACAGATGAAGACTCATATTGAATATATTCTCACGTCATCTTCCGTTGGAATTTTAATCTACAGATGAAGACTCATATTATTGAATATATTCTCACATCATCTTTTTATGCTAAGTGGGGCCTTCATATCATCATACTCACAGTTGATCTAGATTTTCAGCATGATCACAAACTAAGTGGACCCAGGTGGAAGAGATAAGGAGATGTGAAAGAAAAAATAAAAAAAATGACAAATGGGTCACATCTATCGGAGGTTCATCCCACTTTTGATGTGACAAAACAGAAAACGGATCGGTCCATCCCTCCTCGACCAAACAGAAAGTGATGTCATCCCATCCACGAACAGAGACAGAACCATCTAATTCCACCTTGATTCTGAACCAAACGCTACCTAAATATATATTTGGCCATGCATGGCAAAAACAGGACATGACCAAACACGCCTAGTATGCGGCATGCGGGCGACAGCGTGTAGAGGCGCTGCGACTGTGAGCAAGAGCAACGGTAGCTAGGCTGCAAGAAGAGGCTATTTTTGTTGAAGCTGTCAAAATCTACCTATACCAGCCAACAGTTATATACGTTAGATTTTGGAGGTTTAGGCTTGGCATTGTTCTCTAATCTCTAGTACCAAAGGCTCCCAGCCTCCAACCAAACAGACCTGAAATTAGATGTGAGTCATATATGTTGGATTTTGGAGGTTTAGGCAGCCTCCATCAGTACAATGATTCAGAATTGAACATCGACATACTGAAAAAAACACTATAATCTAAACCTACAGATAAGAATACATTAGCGTTGCAACGACTGAAGAAGAAATAAATAGCAGAACGAAGAACTATAATAAGAGCAAACGGATGTTGGCTCTATTTATCAGTAGCACTAAATATTTTTACGCAGTACGTCGGCTAAGGTCCACCCTTAGGCATGAAGCAGCAGGCACTGAAGAAGCGACGGCGCAGGAACCATGGCTTCCGAAGCGCGGCCGCTGCCGAAAGTCTGCGGTCCGGATTGCTGTGCAGCAGCCCTTTCAAGACTTCGAAGCCAGCCGGAGACAGCACCTCCGGTGCGAACTTCTTCTTCAGGTAGCCGCGCTCCCCGCGGCCCATCTTCCGAAGCCTGGCCGCCTTCTCGCGCGGCGCCACACGCTCCAGCCCCTTCCACGTGACGATGCCCTTGGTGCCGACCACGTGCAGCATCTCGTTAAAGACCTCGCCGTCCTGCGTGCCGCCAAAGAAAGGCACACCGTCGCCGACGACAAGCTCGGCCATGATGCAGCCGAGCGACCACGTGTCGACCCGGCCATCGTAGTCCTTGGATCCCAGGAAGAGCTCCGGCGCGCGGTACGGGCTGGAGGCTGCCAACAGCCCGGAGTCGTCCTTCTCCGCCTGCGCCGCCGGCTCCGACACGCCGAAGCCGCATATCTTGTACACCATCCTGCCGCCGATCGCGCCGTCGTCTCTGGCACTGTCCATGTCGACGATCACGTTCTCCGGGACGATGTCCCTGTGCAGGATGCCCGCCCTGTGCGCGTGCCTCGCGCCGGCGAGGAGCTGCTCCATGACGTCGCGCACCTCGTCCTCGTCGAACGGCTCGCCATTACGGCGCCGGACGTCCATGTACTGGCGCAGATTCATGGGCCCGGCGTACTCCGTGACGACAAAGCAGTCGCCGTCAGCGCGGCCGCAGTCGGCGTACGTGGCCAGGAGCTGGACGACGGAAGGGTGGCCGCGGCACGCCGCGAGGGACATGACCTCCCGCGCGAAGTAGCCGAGCGAGGTCTTCACGAAGCGGTCGTCGGTCCTCCCTGAGAGCCGTTTCACGGCGACGAAGCGCTCGAGCACGCGGTCCCAGGCCTTGTACACGTCGCCGAACATGCCTTCGCCCAGCTTCTCGCGGCGTTCGTACCGCTCCGCCACGGCAGCCACCCAGGGGACAGGGGCCAACGCCAACACCGCCGCCGCATTGTTCTTCTGCTCCGGCGGCTCCTCCAGCTCCTCCTCAATCTGCAGCGCCGCTACGCCGCCGTTGACGAGATCCGAGGCGGCAGCCATGGATCGTGACGCGGCTCGGAAGGCCCTACTAGTTGGTGAAGGCGCGTCGCTGCTGGTTGTGGCGAAGAGGGAAGGCTGTTAGGGCCGCTGGGATTATATATGGCACGGACGGACGCGGACAGTGCATCGATCGGATCGGAATCTGCAGCTGCTACGTATAGACCAAAAGAATCTATCCGGTGCATACAGGATTGGGCTTTGCAACCCCTCCGACTCCGATCCTGTATGTAAACGAAAAGAATCCTGTGCATATGTTTCCCAGTTTCGGTCGTCAACCCTGCCTCGTGTTCGTCAAGGAGATCTGGAACGAGTGCAATGCAGAGCCGCCCCCCTCTGTTCCAACGAACGGGTGACAATTATATCGTAATAATAAGGCGTATTTCATAGAAAAAGGTTACCTATTGCTTATTCAACATTTGCAAAGACCACAAGATACTCCTTTGCACTCGACTCGCAAAGCACCGTTCAAGCAGCCGAAAAAAGGAAATATGAGAGATTTAATGATTTGGAGGATTCTACTACCTTTCATTCAAGGGGTTTTTTTTTTTTTTGGATCGGCAACGTTACAATTTTCGGTTATTGGAGATATACCATTACAATTCGACTAATTCAAACCATACCATTACAATTGTGCGATACTCGGACCAACGCCATGTGATATGCCCAGCGACGTCTTGGGGCCACCTACAGCGTATAAGCTGCCTCCGTATTTGCGTATGGACACCCATGCCCTTGGGTCATTTGGATAAGGTGCCTCCGTATCCCACCCAGGTTGACTGCTCTCTTCCTCCTCACGCTATGTCTCCTCTCACTCACCCTCACCCCGACGACGGTGGCGAGCAGGACAGCGGCGACCCTGTCTTCGGCGGCATAGACTGCGACGACCAGAAGCACCCAGCTTGCGTGCGTGCTGCGATGCACCCTATTGCGCGCAATGGGTGAGACGCAGCCGCGCGGCACGGCAGAGATGGTGGACGACGAGGGCGGGTATTTATCCTCTGCCTCTTTTTCTTCCCTCTATAGTGAATGAGCTCGTCCCCGGTAGATTTCGTTGAGGCTATTGATAGGGATTCATTGGATTTGGGGTTGATTTTGTTTGTTGCTAGGGTTTTGTTGTTCTCGCTAGTGATGAAAGTAAAAGGATTCTGTACTAGAAACAGCACTGGTAGAAAAGCATACACAAAGGGACGCTTGATTAAGTGGGATGTTGAAGTAGCTTCATTTTCCTTCGATTTGCTGTTGACAAGCCTGCGCAATGAGTTCGAGTGGTCCAGTAGCCAGTCTCCTAGTGTGTGGTTCTTTGACAAAAGGCTATGTGAAGATGTGAGAATAGAAAATGATTTTCAGATGCATGACTTGTTTGAAATGTATAAGGATCAGATGCGCTGTGAAGTTCTTGTGTTTGACAGTTGTCTTAGACAGTCTCATGAGTTTACAAACCTAGACCCAATATGTGTGATTCCACCTGAGTTTTCTATTCACGGCAACCCCAGTAGCAAAGACATTCCACCAGGGGATGGGAATACCATCAGCCCTGATGACAACCCTGCAGCCCAGCCTTCTGATAATGATGAGTATCCATTAGAGCCTGAGCCTGACAGGGAACCTGACATGTTTGACAATGATGAGGAGTATGTCGGTGTTGACGATGAAGGACTGTACATGCCTATGCAGGCAGCTAACAATGCAGAACCTTGTAACAACCATGCTCATACTGCTGATGATGATGCCTATGTTCATGTTGCTGACCAGTTTGATGATGTTGGTGCTGCTGAAGGAGGTGTTCCTCTTGAGGTAGAGGTAAATGACGCAGATCCAGAGGAGGTTCAAGTTATCTATGATCCTAAAAACCCCAAGATAGAGAAGGGAGAAAGATTTCCTGACATTGTTGCATTTAGGAAGGCAGTGAGACATCATGCAGTGATGAAAGGGTTTGAATTTGGTAAAATCATTACAGATAAGACTAGGTTTATTACTACATGTAAAGTTGAAGGGTGTCCTTGGCGTATACATGCTTCAAGGATCTTTGATGGCAAGACAATAGGGGTGAATTGAAGTTATGACATCTCTTTCATTTTGTTTCCAGTTTTCCACCTTATAATTTAACAATTTTCTGTCTGTGTGTGCAGATCAAAACACTATGTGCAGAACATAAATGTGCTACTACTAAACTCCAAGAAACCAAAATGGCAACCCAAGGCTGGGCTACAGAAAGGTTAGGGGATTGGTTGAAGAGGCATCCTACTAAGACTCCAACAGATTGCAAGGACAAATTAGAGGGTGACTATGGTATCAAGCTCAAGTACTCCAAAGCATGGTCTGGCATGAAGGTAGCACTAGAGCAGATCCATGGAAAGTATGAGGAGAGTTTTCAGCTTCTGTTCAATTGGGCAGCTCAGATTGCCAAATCATCACCTGGCAGCCATGTGCAGATAGAGGTAGAGATGGTTGAGGGCAAGCAGAGATTTAGGAGGATTTTTTTAGCTCTTAAGCCATGTATTGATGGCTTTCTAGAGGGATGCAGACCATTTATAGGGATTGATGCTTCATGTTTGTATGGCAAGTACAGAGGACAGTTGGCATCTGCAACTGGTATAGATGGGCACAATTGGTTGTATCACATTGCATATGCAATTTTTGACACTGAGAATGAGGACAACTGGACATGGTTCATGCAACAGCTGCACATAGCCATTGGTGATGTTCCAAACCTTGTTATTTGTACATATGCTTGTAAAGGTTTGGAGAAGGCTGTTGGAGCTGTATTCCCAAATGCTGAAAATAGGGAATGCATGAGACACCTTTACCAGAATTTCATGAAGCACTACACAGGTGATGTTTTCACTGATCACCTATACCCAGCAGCTAGGAGCTACACAAAAGGAATGTTCAAATGGCACATGAAGAAAATATTTGATTTTGCACCTGGAACAATTGAGTATCTTGACACGCACCATAGTAGGTTATGGTACATGAGTTCTTTTTTTGAAAACAGCAAGTGTGATGCCTTGACTAATAATGTGTCAGAGAGTTTTAATGCACAAGTGAAGAAATTCAAGGGTCTATTGCTGCATGAACTGGTAGACAAGTTGCGGGAGTTGATAATGGAGAAGAGATACTTGAGGAAGAAACTGGCTAGACAGTGGCATGACAGGATTCTCCCTAATGTTATTAAGGAACTTAATCTGATTAGCAATCACCTGACGGTCCTCAAAGTATCTGTAAGTGATGATGACATTGCTGAAGTTACCATTGTGGACCAATGGAACAACCAGAAGCGCGAAACAGTGGACCTACAAAATCACAATTGTTCTTGCAGGGAGTGGCAAGTCACCAGAAAGCCTTGTAGACATGCTTTGGCCTGGATATTGTCCAATAGAGGGATGAAAATAGAAGATTATGTGCATGAGTACTACTCGGTGGCTAAATTCAAGAAAGCTTATGAGGCAAGAGTTGAACCTATACCTGATAGATCCCAGTGGCCTGAAGTTGATCTTGGGTTCAAAGTGCACCAACCATTATTGGGTAGAGGACCAGGGAGGCCAAAGGTGCAAAGGATTAGAGGATGCAGGGAGAAAAGGGCTACCAAGAAAAAGGTGAGATGCAAAAGATGTGGAGGACTTGGCCACTTCCAAAAAAGCTACAAAGAGCCAGAGGTTGGTCAAGATGGTGAAAGAGGTCCATGCAGGAACCATTGCAGAAAGAGGACCATAGAAGATGATGCAGGTACCTCACAACCACAGGTGAACAAAAAGAAGAAAAAGAAGGCAACCACAGCCAAGAAAAAAACACCTGTGAAGAAGAAGCTGAAAAGGGCAAAGGCAAACCCACCTCCCACTGCTGTGACTAGTATCACAAAGCTTGTCTTCGATCCATAGTCTACTTGAGAACGCTCAAAATGTTCTCTGATGCTTTTGGCAAAAAAAACTTGTAATACCATGTAATGCTTTTGGGCACAAAAACTTCTCTGTGCCTCTGATAATTTTGGGCACATGAACTTGTAATGGTAGTCTATGCTGTTAATGGCCTCGAAACACTATGTAGTGAATGCTGATGGTCTGGGTAATACTTATGTGAGATGCACTTGACTGATGGCATCAAACACTTATCTAATATATTTATGTGAACTGGTCTATGTTAAATTAGGCATTATTTCTGTGATAGTTGGCATGCTGCTTGTTCATTTATTGCAGTGTAAACCAGAACCTGAGGTCTATGGCAACTGGAATGCTCCTGAAGCGGTTACAACAGCTGTTGTCATATACTGCCTACGCTGCTTGGTGGATGTCGATATACCGCTAAATCAAGGCTGCCTAGCGCCTGTGAAGATCCTCATTCCTAAAGGCTCTTTTCTCTCACCAAGTGACAAGGCTGCTGTTGTTGGTGGCAATGTGCTAACGTCTCAGAGAGTGACTGATGTTATCCTAATGGCGTTTCAAGCCTGTGCCTGCTCTCAAGGCTGCATGAACAATTTGACCTTTGGGGACGCCTTTGGTTACTATGAGACCATTGGAGGTGGATGTGGAGCTGGGCCAACCTGGGATGGCACTAGTTTAATGTCACATGACAAACATAAGGATGACTGACCCTGAGATCTTTGAGCAGCGGTACCCTGTTCTTTTGCACACATTTAGCATCAGGGAGAACAGTGGAGGTTCTGGATAGTTGGCATGCTGCTTGTTCATTTATTGCAGTGTTAAGTTTCGACAAACATGCTGCAGAAACTTGTTCATAAATTGCAAACAAACATAGCTCCAAGTACAGACCAAATGCTTATATTACCCACTCATCATGAGAGTGCATAAAAGCTACCCAAATTCTAAGCTAACACTATCTAACACAGGCTACATTACATGAGAATTCATTTCATCCATATAATAACCACCAGGACAGTTACAAAGATTGCCAAGAAAACAACAGCTGCATTGTCCAAGACAATTGGACTCTTTTCCTTCTTAACCTCATCTTTCAGTTCTTTCACTTCAGTCTTCAGGCTGCCAATCTCCAATTTGATGTCACTGAGCAGCAACTTCAAATCAAGTGCCACCATCTCGAACCCTCCAACAGTAGTAGCAGCAGGCTGCTGGACAACTTGAACAGCACCAGCTGGATTGTGCCCAGAAACAAAAGAACTCTCCAACATATTGGCAGGATTATTGCACAAATAGAGCTCATATGCATCCTCAAACCACCATTTACCACACCTATTTGAGCACCTGTAGTAGAAGTTGTCGTTCTTGCTCTTGCACTTGACGACGGGCACCAAGCACTGGGGGCAGTCCACGAGAGGGAGAGTCCTCCCCTGCTGTGACGAGCTGGAAGCCGTGGTGGCCATGGGCAAACGGCAGCGGCGGCTGGGCACAGCGGCGGAGCCGACGGCTGCAGCACCTAACCCTTGCGGATGGGAAAGGAGGAGGCGAATAGAGCGCGGCGAGGAGGACGAACAGAGCGCGGCGAGGAGGAAAGGGAGAGCCGGCGCCTGGTGGGCCTTATCCAATTGACCCGAGGGCATGGACGTCCATACAGAAATAGTGAGGCAGTGTACACACCTGCAGGTGGCCCCAAGACGTCGCTGAGCATATCCCATGGCATTGGTCCGAGTATCGCACAATTGTAATAGTATGGTTTGAATTAGTCGAATTGTAATGGTATATCTCCAATAACCGAAAATTATAATGTTGCCAATCCAAAAAACCCTTCATTCAATCGTAATAAGGAAATACAAGAGATTTAATGATTTTGAGGATTCTACTACCTTTGGTTCAATCGTAATAACTTTTTTGTTTAGAATTACATAGTACAACGTAGACATCAACAACACGCATACCCACCTCTATGAACACACGTATGTAAACCCTACCTCTATGAGCACCTTCGAAGGATGAGCCGACAAATCTTGAAATTCACGAAGTCACCACAGGCGTCTCGCTATCGTCGGCTACGGATGAGCCGATAAATCTTGAAATTCATGAAGTCACAATAGGTGTCTCGCCGTCGTCGTCCACGGATGAGCCGACAAATCTTGAAATTCATGAAATCACCACAAGGGTCTCGCTGTCGTCGTCTACCATAGAAAGCATAGCGCCGTTAAATCATAAAATAAATACAGGAAAATACGAGCATCCGTGCCAAGTCGAGAATTTGAACCCAGGTGACAGGTTCTACCACAAGGAAACCGAACCAACCGATCCATGATCAATTTGCATCTCGTAATAACTAATGTGTTTATATGATGAGAATAAAAAACGACACATTTTGTTTCTCATTACATTACATTGTACTCCCTCTGTCTCTAAATATTTATCGTCAAGATTTACATGCCAATAACTTTGACTCAATTTATAGAAAATACGTGTAACATTTTTATCTCTAAATAAATTTATTAAAAAACTAGACTCAAATATCTATCCAGTGATACTAATTATGTATCATAAATATTAATAGTTTTTAATATATATTTAGTTAAAAATATTTCTCGAGAAGCGAAAACGACACACATTTAGGGACGGAGGGAGTAGTAAATTTTATGAAGCACATGAAAAAGAGCATATACTCTAGAATACAAACTTGTTAGAATTTTTTTGGTTAGTATTTGGATGTCTAAGTAAAGGTATGTAACAATTTCCAAAATTTTGAAAATTCACATAATCAAAAAGGCGAATTTTTCAATGGTCTACTCATGTGCAAAATACAAAAAAGTCTAATTTTCGATCATGGACACATAGAAATCATTTGCAAACGCTTGACTTATTTTGGCAAATGTTGGCTTATTGAACTACTGAACAGGACTGAAGTCCGGAGGAACTTTATGGGGCAAACTGGGACCATGCACAAAAACATATTTTGGTCCCTTCAACTTTTAAATCTATTTGCTTTTGCACTATGGACATTTTAGAGCAACTCCAAGAGAGTTGCTATTCTTGTTCTAAAGTCTAATTTAGAGTTTCTAAAGAAGAAATCAGCCTCCAACAGATCCGCTATCCGGTATTCTAAATTAGCTCGCTAGCTATTCCGTTCTTTCCGGTCGCTAGAAAAAGCCAGCCGGGGGCGCTCGCTATCCGCCTCCCCGCGCACGCTGAGTGTCCTGCGTCCCCTTCCTCGAGTCAGGCCCTCGGGTGGCTAGACGCTGTCCCCATCTCCAATGCTCACCATGATCCGTAGAGTGGCGCGCTGGCCGGTCCCAAATCCGCCGCAACACCGGCACCGCGTCCAGCGCGTGATTGCGGACACCCCGCACGTCGTCGTCCTCCGGATCTAGATTGCATCCGTGAGTCCCGAGACAGCATCATGAGGGACATGGCCATGCACGCACGTACGTCGTCCTCTGGTGTCGCGTCGGAGACGCTGCTCGCTGGCTGCTTGGGATCGGAGGACGGCACCGCCGATGGAGGCGTGCCTCGGCACGCCCGCTTCAAGCATCGCCGCCTCTACGTCCTACACGACCGACGACTGGCTGCGGGCGGCGATTGCTGCCGCAACGACGAGTATGCTGCAGCCGACGCGGCCATTGTGGAACCACGCGGAGAGAGCCTGCAAGTGTGCTTGTCCATCATCAAGCAACAGGCAAGGATGCCTGCAGCCTGAACGAAGGCAGACGAGCAGCGCAAAGCAAACACTGCAATTCTGGAGGAGCAAGCAGGTTGCTTGCTTTGCTCTCCGGCTGCCTTTGGGTCGGGACCCGGTGACATGGCACGCTTTTGAATATGGAGGAACGCAAATTTTATTGAGTCTCTTGGACTAGTCTGATTTTTTTGAGAGAGATCTATTTTAGAGAATAGCTAAATCAAGAAATTTAGGAAAAAAATTTGGCTAATCTCTTGAAGTTGCTCTTAGAGAATGGTTTTGGTCTTACGTAGCGCCACTCGCCACATCTATCGTTCTACGTGGCATCATGTTACCTATGAGGTGATATTTTAGGCATAAATTAGACTACAAATATTTTTTTTTGAGAAAGTTAGCCAAGTATGTCTTTGTAAAATTAGACAAATAAAAAAAGTCATAAAATCTAGTTTAATATTACAAAACTCATAAAAATAGTTTTACCTCGAGAAAAATATGAAACTAGTTTTAGTTTTTCCCTAAATTACGCTCTTATATAGAGAGAGAACTACTACCCTGTAGCTGGCTATAAAATAACTTATTCGGTAGCCACTTTGAGTTACGATAATTACTATATTAATTTACAAGATTATATTAACTCCTTACTAAGTGGTTTAATATGACGTTATGGTAAATATCCTCATGTGTTATAGCAACCCAACTATCGTAAATACGTATTGACGTTATCGTAAATTAGTATATAAAATTATCGTAAATGGAGGTGGCTACAGAATAACTTATTTTGTAGCTAGCTACTGAATATACTCTCCATATATATATAGACGTACTGTTCTGTAGCTGGTCGTAGAATAAGTTATTTTGTAGCCACTTTGAGTTACGATAAATACTATACTAATTTACGAGATTCTGATAACTCCCTCGTAAGTGATTTACTATAGCATTATGGTAAGTATCATCTTTAATTATAGTAACCCATATATCGTAAATGTGTATTGTCATTATCGTAAATCAAGATTACCATAGAATAAGTTATTATATGACCAGCTGTAAAATAGCCTTACCATATATATATATATATATATATATATATAGACACACACACATCATTAATACCTGGCGCAGCATATTATCTCATAAAGTTTTTGAAACGGCTGCTTTAGCTGACTGTAAGTTTGCATCTATTTTTCTTCTCTCTTCATATATAAATCAAGTGTGGCGGCCTTTTGTAACCTACTTACATTACCATATAATACTTGCACGGAACTAAAAACTAATTTTATAGATTAAGGGAAAAAATTAGAGAGTTAGTTCCTCTGCAATGGACTGTACGGTGTATTTGTCACTAGCAAATGGGCATGATGAGTATTAGGTCCAGCTGTAGATGACGAAGGTACAGGTGAATCGACGATCTGTTGCTAAAAAAAGGTGAATCGAGGTTCTCATTTAAAAAATCAGGCGTGTGCTAAACTTTTTTTTATTACATAGTATAACAAAGACACCCACAATGCATGCACACTAACCCTTACGAAGGTACACACGCAAATCCACCTACGAGTATCTTCGAAGACTGGACTGACAAATCCTCGATATAGATGAAGTCACTATATACGCCTAACCGTTATGAAAGTACGCACGCAGATCCTCCTATTAGCATCTTCGAAGACTAGGCCGGCAAATACTCGACAAAATCACCACAAGCATCTCGCTGTCGACGGGAACGTCGCCTACCACCTAAAAGCACAACGACGTAAAATCCTAGAATATTCGCTCCAACGAAGGGTCGGACCCAGGACCTTAGGTGCTGCTGAGGCTCTTATAACTACTAGGCTATATGTCCTTTCGCGACGACGGCGTTGAGAGTTGGTAAAAAAAAAAGTCTTTTACGATTCTTTTTCTCTCGTCTATCCTTTTCCTTTTTTTTTTCTGATGCAAATGCCCTATTGAATGTGGGCCGTCCTTAAGCTAAGCCCAAACCACGAATCCCGAATACCATCTCAGCCCAATTTTGCCTATGGTACCACACTTTCCTCCTGCGCGGGAAGCCGTTACCTGTTGGCGCCAAAGTTTCCCGCCACTCCCGCCTGCCCGCGCCGCCGCCTCCCTCTCATAATACCACCACCCCACTCCGTAGTCCATTTCCCTCTCCTTCCCGCCGCTCCCTAAACCCTAGCCGCGCCCATTGCCGCCGCTCGCCTCACCCTCCTCTGCCCAGTGCCTTCTTGTTCGCCGGCGGAATGGTAAGCGCACGGCCCCTCTGCCTCGTCCTCCTCCCGCGCTTGCGGCGCCGCAAGATCTGATCTCTTCTTGCTGCGGTTGCGTGGCGCTCTCGTCGTGCAGGATGACTCGGAGAACAACGCGCCCTCGACGCCGGGGTCCCCCGGGTTCAGCACCGACCGTTTGCCGCCCAACACCACCAGCCGCGGCGCCACCGACCCGTCCTCCTACTCCGACGACGATGGCGAGGCGGAGGTCGACCCTCACGTGCTCCCCGATGACGACGACCCCGCCGCCGCAGTGGCCCCCGACGAGGACGAGGAGGGGGAGGACCTCTTCAACGACAACTACCTCGAGTAAGCCAACTCGAATCTGACCCGGGGCTGGAGATTTCCGGGGTCTGCTGTTTGTTTTGGGGCGGCTGGGTAATTGGGACCAGGGGATCTGGTAGATGCCGTGGGTTGATTGGCAGATGCGATGGTTTTTTGGCCTGTGGTTTGGTCAGATATCTGCGGTTCTAGGATTTGTTGTCGTTATTTACCTCATAATGTAGGCAAATTGTCGTTTAGAGAAGAAGAAATGGTCAATTTTTGTTGAAAAGATAACGAATTACATTATCCTGAACGTCATATGTTTGTAAGGAGGGAGTACATAAATTGGGGAAAAATTTGTAGTTGAGTAGATAATTGTAGTACTAGAGTAACTAACTGATAGGCTTAACTAATATTTGTTGGATTGATGGAAATGAACTTAAATCTTCTATGTTTTGTCGAAAACAACCGTTGGTCTGACGGAAATACACTTAATCCATCTCGGAATTTGCTAAATTGAAGTGCTTTGCGTGACTCTCTATGCCCATAGGGGCAGAAGCCCACGCTCACCAGCTTTGATGAGAGATTTGTTAAGTGGCTCTGCTGACTTGATGCGAATTTGTGTTAAGTTACACATTGTTATCAAACTAAAGTTACTGTATGTATCCTAAATTGGGAATTTGGACTTGCACAGTTTGCTGCGAGGGTCACTTTTGTTCTTTTTAAATGGCTTATAACGAAGGCATGCATTTTTTACATGATCGCAATGAATAATCCAATCTCCCTAGCCAACACAAACCATTCTATATATCTGCTGACTGTCAGTTTTGAAATTTTTTGTTTCCATATTCAGTCTTTTTCCTTTTTCCTGATTGCAGTGATTACCGAAGGATGGATGAGCATGATCAGTATGAGTCAGTTGGTTTAGACGATTCACTCGAGGATGAGAGGAATCTTGATGAAATCATGGCTGATCGAAGGGCCGCGGAAGCGGAGCTTGATGCAAGGGATGTGAGTACTGGTGCAGCAGCTGACAGGAAGTTGCCACGGATGCTCCACGATCAGGGTAATGACTTCAAGACGAATTTTGGTTTATGTAGGATATTAGAGCAAATATGGTATTTGTATTTTAAATATATGCTCTTGATTAAATCACCAAATGAGTATTTAGTATATGAACTTATGTTGCATCTTTGGGCTCTCGTTCATTTGCATCTGCTTCTTTTGTGATTGGTTTGAAGTTTGACTGGCCACATCCTCATTTGGTGATTTCAGTGTGGTTAATGCTTTCTGTAAAAAAAAACTCATTTTGGAAGATTTGCATATTATACTGAATATTGAGTTGGACTATCTCCATTTCTCCATTTATCAACTGTCGTAACAGAAAATGAATTTTAATTTTTCTTCCTCATGTAGGAAGGAGAGCTGTGTCATTTATATCTGAACTGCAAACGAATTTGTTGCTTAGGAAGTTATTAGTGTTTGTTTGAGTTCATATCCATATAGTAAGCATACAATAGATATTAGCAATCAATCTTCGCTCCGCAGCAGTACTGATTATGCCTGGATATTTATTTTTGAGAACTGATGGTTATAGATTCTTGTAAAAAAGGGTAACATGATTGCCTTAGGTGTAAACTTTTGTAACATATATTAGAAGTCCAAGATTTAGATGTTAGTGACTGAATTCAAAGCTCTTTTCTTCCATGGTGCAGATACAGATGAGGATATGAATTTCAGGCGTCCTAAAAGGCACAGGGCTAGTTTTAGACCACCAAGTGGACCAAGAACACCAAGAAGTGATGATGATGGTGATGGTGCCACTCCAAGTTCACCTGGAAGATCTCAGCGTGGAATGTACTCCGGTGGTGATGTGCCTATGACTGATCAGACTGATGATGACCCATATGAGGTATTGTCATATCGATTTAAACTAGGTTATGCTTTTATTTCAGGACTTGAATTGGTTCTGTAACTACCAATTAAATAGTAAGCCTCATTTTCTGCAGCTCTAAATGACTGTCTATCCTTGAATTGACAATATTTTTTCGGCAGGATGAATTTGATGAAGAAGATGAGATGAACATGTACCGTGTCCAAGGTACATTGAGAGAGTGGGTCACAAGAGATGAAGTCCGTCGCTTTATTGCAAAGAAGTTCAAAGAGTTCCTTCTTACATATGTTAACCCAAAGAACGATCAAGGAGAGATTGAGTATGTTCGGCTTATTAACGAGATGGTTTTAGGTATCATCTGCTTCACATTCTCTGGTTGACATGAAAAAAATGCAACAAGTTTTAGCTGCTATTACAAAGTCTTTGCTTCTCTGACCCTTATCTATTTCTTCTGCAGCTAACAAGTGTAGCCTGGAAATAGACTACAAACAGTTTATTTATATACATCCAAACATTGCCATCTGGTTGGCGGATGCACCTCAATCAGTGCTTGAAGTTATGGAGGAAGTTGCCAAAAATGTTGTTTTTGATCTCCACAAGAATTATAGGAACATCCACCAAAAGATCTATGTCCGAATAACGAACCTTCCTGTCTATGATCAAATACGCAATATCAGGTAAATAACACAGTTTCCTTTGTATCTTTTAGCTTCATGATCAATTTGATTTGGTCTAATGTCCTACATGCCTTTGTTCAGGCAAATCCATCTGAACACAATGATTCGAATTGGTGGTGTTGTTACCCGACGATCTGGTGTATTCCCTCAGTTGCAGCAGGTGAAGTATGACTGTAGCAAATGTGGAACTATCCTGGGCCCTTTCTTCCAGAACTCCTACACTGAGGTCAAAGTCGGATCATGCCCTGAATGCCAATCCAAAGGGCCATTCACAGTCAATGTTGAGCAGGCATGTTACCTTAAACATGTTTTCACAGTTCTGTCTTATTGCTATGTGATATTGATATAGTTTTTCTATGTGGACTATATTGTTAATCCTAGTAAAACTATTTTTTTTCAGTCTTAATACTTGCTTATTCTCCATGCAGACTATATATAGGAACTACCAGAAACTCACTCTTCAGGAAAGCCCAGGAATTGTTCCTGCTGGGCGGCTGCCCAGATACAAGGAAGTAATACTTCTGAATGATCTGATTGACTGTGCTCGTCCAGGAGAGGAGATTGTAATTTTTCTCCACCTACCATTTGTTTTTCAATTCATATTACTTTTGAAATCAGACTGACATTCCGTGCTTGCTGTCTCCAGGAGGTCACTGGGATATACACAAATAATTTTGACTTGTCTTTGAATACAAAGAATGGTTTCCCTGTTTTCGCCACAGTGGTTGAGGCAAACTATGTGGCAAAAAAGCAGGATCTGTTTTCTGCATACAAATTAACTGACGAGGATAAGGCAGAGATTGAGAAGCTGTCGAAGGATCCAAGGATTGGAGAAAGGGTTTGTTGCTCAACTCTTTAATCTCTTGATGAAAATGTGTTATGCTAATATACATTAACTCACTTATGCACCTAACTCACCAGATTGTCAAGTCAATTGCACCATCCATTTACGGCCATGAAGATATCAAGACTGCCATTGCACTCGCTATGTTTGGTGGACAAGAGAAGAATGTGAAGGGAAAACATCGCCTAAGAGGCGATATCAATGTCCTCCTCCTGGGTGATCCAGGCACTGCAAAATCACAGTTTCTCAAGTAAGGACAGTCAATCATTTTTCAGCAGTTCCTTGAGGATGTGCCATTAACTCGCCATCTTGCAGGTATGTGGAGAAAACAGGACACAGAGCAGTATATACAACTGGAAAAGGAGCCTCTGCTGTTGGTCTTACTGCTGCGGTTCACAAGGATCCAGTAACACGAGAATGGACACTTGAGGGAGGTGCACTAGTTCTTGCTGATAGGGGCATTTGCCTCATTGACGAGTTTGACAAGATGAATGATCAAGATAGGTATGATATAACATTTGCATTTGGATGTCCTGTACTATTTAAATTTCTGTATTACTAAAAATGTAATTCTCTTCTGATTGTTTCAGGGTAAGTATTCATGAAGCTATGGAGCAACAAAGTATCAGTATATCAAAAGCAGGAATCGTCACATCTCTTCAAGCTAGATGCAGTGTTATTGCTGCAGCAAACCCAATAGGTGGAAGGTAACTCAAGTTCCATGCATGCCATGTAATACCAGTGATAGTATTAAGAAAGATACTGAATGCAATCATCGTTTATTTCACAGGTATGATTCATCAAAGACATTGACTCAGAATGTTGAATTGACAGATCCCATTATTTCACGTTTTGACGTCCTCTGCGTGGTTAAGGTTTGGAGCTGTTATTCATGTCTGATGTATTTGTTCCATGATCAGTTGTCAATCACTACTGATATTTAATTTTTAAAATGCAGGATATTGTTGATCCATTTACAGATGAAATGCTTGCAAGGTTTGTTGTAGACAGTCACGCCAGATCCCAACCCAAGGGGGCTAACCTTGAAGACAGGGTTTCAACCGATGTGGATGATGATCCACTGGCCGCTGCAAGACAAGCTGACCCAGATGTATGTATCCTATAGCTATTTCAACTGAAAGAACCTCTGACTCTGTTTTGTGGTTCTAACTGAATGTCATATTGTCAGGTCCTTTCCCAAGACATGCTGAAGAAATACATAACTTATGCTAAGCTGAATGTATTTCCCAAAATACATGATGCCGATCTAGATAAGATTAGCCATGTTTATGCTGAACTCCGTCGTGAATCATCTGTATGATATCCTTCCTTCTTAGCCTTGTCTAGGGTTTTGTGTGAACTAAATTTCTGAAGTGGCACCTTTGAAAACAATGAAGTACTAAGTAGTTTCCAACTAACTTTGTAGCATGGCCAAGGGGTTCCTATTGCAGTAAGGCATATAGAATCAATCATCCGAATGTCCGAGGCACATGCAAGGATGCATCTGAGGAGCTACGTGTCTCAGGAAGATGTTGACATGGCCATCCGTGTCTTGCTTGACTCTTTTATTTCAACTCAGAAATTCGGTGTGCAGAAAGCACTTCAAAAGGTAAATTTTTTTGGTATTGAACTGTTATATGGCCATTACATCATCCGATGCTACAGACGTAAATGCATTTGATAATCAATTTTATGTTAAATTGCTCATCTATTTAACAGAAATGATTTACCAGTTTTGTCAGTAAATTTATAAGTCTTGTTGCATATTAAGCTAATAGCATGAGTTGAATCTTGTTGCCCTTTTGTACTAATCAGTCTGGGTCTGGGTAGTCCTTAAACTACTGAATATCTTGCAAACATCAACTAAATTTCTGCTGTCCACAGAATTTCCGGAAATACATGACATTCAAGAAGGATTACAACGAGCTGCTTCTGCTCCTTCTGCGGACACTGGTCAAGGATGCCCTGCACTTTGAAGAGATCATGTCAGGATCAACCTCGCGCCTTACTCATGTGGAGGTCAAAGTGGAGGACCTTAGAAACAAGGTAAGCCTTCATGAGTGCTTCCACACAAAACCGAGCTGAGTGACCACTTTAACATCTGGATTCTGACTTGCCACACCTGTTGACCCAGGCCCAAGAATACGAGATCTACGATCTGAAACCGTTCTTCTCCAGCGCACACTTCAGGGACAACAGCTTCGTTCTGGATGAAGGGCGTGGGATCATCAGGCATCCACTGGCGGAGTAACAACTGGCTTGACTCCTGTCTAGAACGGTAGAACCGGCCTTTGTCGTTACGGCCCTGGGATGAAGTGAACAGCCACAGTGGCCTCCTGGATGAAGAGGGATGATCAGATTCAGATCTGACCTCATTTCCTTTAAGCATACAAATGACACTGGGACAATCGCCTTTTCAGGACTGATTTAGTATCTGTTGTGTAATTGTGTTATTATATTCAAGAGCTTCATATTTAAACGTCTATGCGCTTCGCTGCCATTTAGTCGTAACTGTACGGTGACTCAAATCATTTGTTAGATAAATGATGGGTGTGACTGCAGGCAATAAAAAACTAGGAAAAGAAACAAAAAAAAAATTACAGCCAAATAACTATGTACACCAACAGACATTTAATTTCTAGACAGGTGGCAGTTTCATATATTTTGATTTAAAATGGGTTAAGTATGATTTTTTAGAAATTAAACAAGATCTAGTACGATGAGTAGTGCCTAGCTGGGAGCCAGTGGCAGATTGGAGGCGGGGAACTTGCTGCGTTCCTAGCTCTTTTGTGAATTGTGATGCTCGGTTCCATAGTCCTTTTAGAGACACGTCTTTGTAACAAACTGTGCTTCCCTTCTTAGTCCGGAGGGCTTCACCTCACCAGTGAAGTTGTATTTTTTTTTTTTGGCTTCAGTTCCACGAACGGCTTTCTTGGTAGAGCTAGAGCCATTTTGGTACCCCTTTTTAACAAAACGGCTTTACATCATATGGGGAAAGATGAAAAGACTATATTGCCCTTCACTTTCTATCATTTTTTCGTTTATCACGTAGTCTTCTTTCCGTCGCTTTCTCCCGTGGCTTCGATCGACGGTTTGCCCCCTACACCGGCGGTCCATGCCCCTCCCTAGGCCACTGCGCACCCTCCCCCGTGGTTAGCACGACCCTCCCCAGCGGCCGCCGCGCCCTCCCCGCCACCTTCCCCGGCGACCGACGCGCTCCCTCTACCGGCGACGGCCGCGCCCCCTTGTCCGACGGCCGGCGCACCCCTCCCTTGGGCAGCTACGCGGTTTCCCGGCGGCCACGCGCATCCCCCGCAACCATGCCCCTCACCGTGCGGTGGCCGCGTATGCTCGTGTCGCGAGCCTTGGCTACCCATGCGCCACAGGGGTAAAACAGGTTTCTCTCTCCTCTGGGTACACGTGGACGAGGTGAAGCCACTACTTTTGGCTCTACCTCTCGAAACCTCTGTGAGAGCAGGTTTTTCGGGGCTTCACCAGTAGAGCCGTTTCATTTTATTCCGTTTGGCAGAAAACGGCTCCAAATGGCTCCTGAAGCCGATGGAGAAGCCTTGCCAAATAAAGCATTATAATAAAAAATAAAATATACAGGCAAAAGGCTCGTTTGCGGGAAAAACAAGCTAGGTTAACTCTCTTTTAACCTCTCAAAAAAGATTCACTAATCCAAAGAAAAACAAAAATATAATTAAATGGAAATGACCACATGTACATATTGTAACTGAACATATTATAGCAAAACAATGAGTGTAACTGATAGCAAAACAATGAGCGAATAATAATTTTAAGGTGATAACCTTGAATTTAAAGAATAATTATTGTTTTTCCAACAATTCAAGATACATCAAAAGAAAATCCATTAGAACTTTTAAAGATCAATCAGTCAGTGAGCTATTTTTCCAGAATACCAATTAAATGGGTGGAATTTGAAGCTAGTACAATTTCGCAACACTTTGGTCCTACTTTCAACTTTATACTTTTCTATAAATGAAAAAAAATAGATAGGTGTTTCACAATTATTTCAAGAGAGATGAGAGATTAAACAATTTACAACTTTTCTACAGCATATAGCTGACATTAGCTTTTCCACAACCCATAATTACAATAGTTTTTTCACTGCTTATAGCTAAACCAAAGAGACCCTTAGATATGTTGCTATCCACATGGACAATAACCCCTTGTATTATAGGGAACAAAGCTTAGGCGGCAGTCCAAACTCAAACATTTCATGCTTGAATTTTGTGCGCATACCAACTTTAGTACAACCAACTGATGTTGTTCCAGCTAACCTACTAGGCTTTATAACCTAGATTTTTGTAGAAACGTTTCGGATCCAGATTCTCTCAAGAAACGTTTCTGGTGATGAATCAGAATAATTTCATGAAACCGTTTGGCTGGTAGGCTAGATTCTGATTCAAAAGAATATATTTTTTTCATAAAAAATCATATATATAAAAATATTATTCAAAAAATTTCAGAACTTTTTGTGGGCGAAGAATAACTTAAATACAACCTATTTTAAGTTATTTCGCTTAATAACGCGTATATGCAAGTTCTCCTTCCATATCCTTATGTGACCACCCAGATCTGGTCGAGACTGCCCCACCACCACCTGCCTAGCACTCGCATGGGCGTACTCTAGCGGTGGCGATGTAAACGATGCAAGGGAGGAGCGGCGCCGCCGGCGTTGTGGCCTCCAAACCCGTCAATTGTTATTGTGGACTCCTGTTCATGGGAATGGATACATGTTTCAATTAAATACATATTCAAAAATTTGATTATTAGATTTTAATCTCATAGGAAAAAAGTCTACTTAAGCACCACAACTATTGGTCGTTGTCTACTTCATCCATCACCTGTGAAACCAGTTAACCCTTTAAACTATTGAAAACCGTCTAAATAACCCCCTGAGTCTATTTTAAAAGTGGTTTAGTTGACGTGATATATTAAAAAGTCTATATAACCCCTTAACATATCAAGATTTGACTATATAATCCCCTCAACTATAAAACATGATATTATAGCCCTTAAAATATGTAATAATGTTCAAATGACCCCTTCATAATCTTGTAGGGTCGTTTAGACACCATATCATGCCACACTAGCCTAAGCACACATGCTTTCACATATGATCATTTGTTGCCTCCACGTCCGTACTCTTTCTAGGCTGAACTACCATCCAAGGAGCAGCTTGCGACATCTTGTATCCTGCTCCACCTCCCACTACTCATCAATGACATTGAGCTCAAGCACCATGTCTGCACCCTCATCATCCGGTCCCTTCCACATCCTCCACATCTGGTTGTCCTTTAAATTTTTAGGTAGCCATAGCCCATAGGAGGAGAAAACAAGAGGGAGTGTTTTCTGGATGACAAGGGTGCAGGGGTAGTGCTAGTGCAAGAGCTCAATGCCCTCGAGGAGTGCCATGAGATGGAATGGGAGACAATATGGTGCTCAATGGTCGGTGGTGCAAACCTAGAAAGAGTAGGGAGAGGGAGGAAGTTGATGGGCTTGCGTGCAAGCATGGGTGCTTCGGCCACTATGGCGAGATAGTGTCTAAACGGTCCTACAAGACCATCCGGGGTGCGATTAGAACATTATTAGATGCTTTAAGGATTATTACAGTGTCAGGTTTTATAATTGAGGGGGTTATATAATCAACCCTTGATATGTTAAGGAGTAATGTAAACTTTTAATATGTCGTATCAGCAAAACAACTTCCAAAACCGCCTTAGGTGGTTAAACGGTTTTCAATAGTTTAAAGGCTAGAATATATTATTTTATAGGTGAATGGGTGAAGTAGACAACTACTAATAGGTTGGGGGTGTTAAGTAGACTTTTTCCTAATCTTATTCATACTGTAGATGTTTTTTTTATCCTTAGGTGATGCTAAAACTCTTGTGCTCGTTGTATATTTTATTAAGTCTCCTTTTATATTTATTAAAAAATATGAATTTTAGGTCATAGACTGCACTTTTAATTACTGTAATGGCATAACCTTTATATAACTCTTACCATGTCGCTTAAGATTAGTGGTAGAATCTAAGATAGAGTAGAGGTGCTAGCCTCAATCAAGAGGATATTAATATTTAAGACTTATAGTATGTGTTTACTCAAAAGGAATCTCAAAGACCTTATAGTTATATCCACCTTTGGTTTGTACAAAACTCCCCTGCTTATTAAGATGTTTCAAATTTCTTATCAAGGATTATTTGTGTAATAATATTTCTTTATAGAAAATAGAGATATATAGATATGTTAAATGTTTTAGTTCAAATATAGAAATTTATCTAAAAACACTTTTATAAGTTAGATATCAGGTTATTAATATTTTTAATTCTTTTTCATGATTGCTATAACATTATACATATACGGCATAACAAGTATGTTTACTTGTTCATTTTCATTAGATTTTTAATATATCAATATTAATAAAGTGTGTAATGTACAAACATATGCGCGTGTAATTTATGGTTATTTAAAGATTTTAATAGAAAATGTTGGTATACGAGATTGGAGAGGATATTCCAGGTTTTCAATGTTTGTTGCCGTGGTAATTCAGATGCTTAGATTATCTATTAGGATGGCAGGTGGGAAATTTTATGCAAATTTAAGGTTACTTTAGATTGTGGTTTATAATGACATATGTAGGGAATTTAAATACAAATTCATAGTTTACTTAGAGCTATTTTCCACTATCATAGAGGTGGATAATTATTTAAAAATAGATAGATTCAATGGTTGAGTCTATCGAATTAATGTATAGATTATTTCGATTATTTGAGAATTCCTAGGATTAATTGGGACTTGCTAGCGTCTGGACGTCCGATCGGGGCGCTAGCGTCTGGACGTCCGATCAGGGCACTAGCGTCTGGACGCTGCCAGCACAGGGAGCGAGCGAGCGCACCAGCAGTGGGCCCACGCCGCTCCGAACGTCGTCCGCACCGTCGGCCACTTCCCACGCGCATCCCATGTGCAACATCTCGTTCTACTTTCGAAACATATAAATGCAACATACAAACCAAGACAGATGAAACACTTAAAACAAGCGTCTGAAACACTTGCGAAAATGCCTGAAGAACATTTGAAACCATTGCAAACATATGCATGAAACACTTGCACTACTACATTCGCACCTTTCGCAGCCGCGTCGTAACCCACATCGTAGTCCAATTTCGGCCTCGACAGTAAGCTGTCGATAGTGATGGTCATAGCCTTCACCATCGCCATCTAGGACCAATTGCGGTGTACACTAACACCGCCGATTGGCTTATGATCCATCCGTGATTAGGTCCTTACTTCAATTGTATTGGAGCACGATCCGACTGTGGATGTACACTAACACCACCGCATTGGTAAATGATCCAACTGTGTCGAGGCTATCAAAACTGTCGTGTGGGCACATCAACCGCCTGTGTAGTGGTCACCAGCACCGTCGCCTTGTACTTCGACCCGACTGTCAGTGGTGCGGGTTCACTATCGGTTCGACGGCCGAGACGCCTGTGTATAGGTTAACACCACCGCCACTTCAGCGTATGATCCGCAAGTACAAAGGTCATGGTCACCGTCGCCTTGCACCACGATCCTCCTTTGATGATCGTTTAGTCGGTGTCGGGTTACTAAAGGATTCGGCGGTGATATACTTTTGATCCCTGCCGCATCATACCTATAGCGACGGTGATAGAATTTCATCCCATTTTACAATAGTTACTAATTTAGCTGGGCCCTTAATAGCTTGATGAACACAAAGCATACATACATACATATATATATATATATATATAATGATTACATCCATAAATCATGTTCACAAGCATGAGTACTTTTTACAATAACAATGGACGCCACCATAACATGTTTCTCAATTGATGTCCTAACACAAGCGGTACATAGAGCATACTAAAGGTACTGATCTATACAGACTTACATAACGAAACGACGTAGCTGTGCTCCTTACATGTGGCACTCCTGCTTGCAAGGCAAAATAAATATAATTAGTGCATCCTTCGAATTTGTAGATAATGCACCATGGAACCCCTCTTATTCATCTCTGATCCACAACCTGAACAAAGCAGCAGAATTAATAATATTGAACATTCCATTCCTTTAGTTAACAAGCCAAAATTGACCTATACATACATAGAATGAAAACAACTGCCTACCTGAGCAAAGATCGTCGTGACGACAAAATGAAGGAAATGCACCTTTACTGTTCTGCTAATGACTCCATGAACAAGGGAATATAAGAAAGATAATAAGGTCTATTCATATGAAAACGCCCTCTTGATCTACAAAAGCGGATGACACGGACATGGATGACATGAACCTTTCTGCGGTCCATGTCATATGCAATCAATGTTCTATCCTTCCCAACAAGGAAAATAAAATTCCATTCTGGATAAACTGTAATCACTCTGTACTCCTCATCATAAAGCCTAGAACCAGCTTTAATATTCATGCGTCCAAATAGTTCCTCCGTGTCCACAACATACTTCAAATTCCAGTTATCAGTACCATAGTCTTCAAGTATCCACACTAAAATCCAATACCTATTGCGAAAATCAGCACAGCACACACACAGGTGACCCTAACCTTGATGGATGGACATTTCAGCATCACCTAGTTTACGAATTGTCCTCCATGTCTTTCCCTCCATATCCACGACAACTATCGCAGAGTACTCAACCATGTGCATAAAACCATTAAGAAAAATACTTCTCGATTTTGAATGTAGAACAATACTACCCTCGCCCCATTTAGATTCCTTAAAGATCCATACTACAGTTTTAGATGAGTAGATCTCCACACCTATGCACGCACCCTTCACCTCAACAAATTCAATCACATGGAAGTGCGAGGATGTTGGTTCAAAACCTAAGCGAGCCTAACCAGTAGAACAGATGCTACGCGGCAGTACATGACATTTGTCGGTCGTCGGATTGCAGACAACATAGCAACGTAATCCATCAGGCCCAGTACACCAGCAAAGGATGAGGCCGCTGCAACAATCTGAGACTAGGACTTTTTAAGGGGGAAGGGCAAGAAGGACAAGGAGGGACGTTGACCGGTGATGCTGGTGAAGTGGCGATTGCCCTTCCACTAGCTACCATAGAAGAAGCCGACGACAGTCTGTGAAAGCTTCTTACGTTGATAGGAGTCGGAGATGACGCGCCTCCAGGAGCGACAGACACATTTGCAGTAGCACAAGGACCGGACGGGGAGGTGAAAGCTCTAGTTTGGTTTTGGTGAATTGATGAAACCCTAAGTGCTAACCTAGTTTATCAAAGTGATTATGAGATAGGTAGCACTACTCCAAGTGGTGAAGCAAATGAGGATCATGACCTGATGATGGTGATGCCATGGTAATGATCAAGTGCTTGGACTTGAAAAAGAAGAAAGAGAAAAACAAAAAACTCAAGGCAAAGGTGAAATTGATATGAGCTTTTTTGGTTTAGTGATCGATACACTTAGCGAGTGTGATCACATTTAGGATCAATAGCTGTACTATTAAGAGGGGTGAAACTCGTATCGAAATGCGGTTATCAAAGTACCACTAGATGCTCTAACTCATTGCATATGCACTTAGGATCTAGTGGAGTGCTAACACCCTTGAAAACATTTGTGAAAATATGCTAACACATGTGCACAAGGTGATACACTTGGTGGTTGGCACATTTAAGCAAGGATAAAGAAGATAAAGTTGAAAAGGAGTTGAATGAGCTGGTCACGGGGTGACTAGACGCATCCGACGTGAGGACCAGATGCGTCCGGTATCTTCTCGACATGACCAGACTCGTTCGATATCCTTACCAGACGCATCCGGTATTCTAGCCAGGTGCGACAGAGTTGACGAGGTGACCGGACTCTGTGTCATAGCAGTGACCGGACGCTGCAAAATCACTGTTTAGCGTCAGGTCAAGGTGATGTGGGACGTGGGTGTTGGTCCAGAAAGGACCGGACGTAGGGGTGCGTCTGGTCGGCCACACTGGACACGTCCGATCGTAGTTGAGTGGCTCTAGGAGCCCTCTAGAGTCGACCGAATGCAGCGACTAGACGCATCCGGTATGAAACTGCTAGTCTCGAGTTTTCAGCGCTATAATTGATCGGACGCTGGGAGCGTCCGGTCCGGTGTGACCGAACGCGTCCGGTCGGCCTAGAGCGGCTCTGGGAGCTCTCTGGACTCGACTGGACGTTGTGTCTCCTATGTCCGGTCCGGTGTGACTAGACGTGTCCGGTTGGCCTAGAGCGGCTCTAGGAGCTCTCTAGACTCGACCGGACGCTACGTCTCCTATGTCTGGTCATTTTCTAACAGAGCGTCTAATCACGCAGAGATAGTCGTTGGGCACGAATGGCTAAACAGTTTGAAAGGGACACGTGGCGGTTAGGCTGCGACCGAACGCGTCCGATGCACACGACCAGTGCGTCTGGTCGTCCCGTAGTCAGCCCAATAATTGAGCCATCGGCTCTATTGTTGAGGGGTGTCTATAAATTTCATTTGGCCGGCTCTAGCTCACTCTCTTAGCCATTTGCATTGACATAGAAACCTTGTGACCTTAGCCAAAGCCCTCCCACTCATCTCTATCATTGATTCATCATCTTTGTGAGATTGGGAGTGAATCCAAGTGCATTGCTTGAGTGTTTGCATCTAGAGGCACTTGGTGTTCGTGTTTTGCTGCAGGATTCACTTGTTAGTCTTGGTTGTTGCTACCACCTAGATGGCTTGGAGCAGCGAGGATCGTCGAGCGGAGGTTGGTGATTGTCTTCGGCTCCGATCATGGTGATTGTGAGGGGTTCTTGAGCTTTTCCTGGCGGAGAGCCAAAAGGTACTCTAGTAAATTGCTCGTGGCTTGTGTGATCCTCATCTTGTGTTGGTTGTGCGGCATCCTATTGAGGGTTTGGCCTGTGATGCCAATTAGCGTGTGAACCTCCAAGTGAGTGAATCGCCACAACGAGGACTAGCTTGCCGGCAAACAAGTGAACCTTGGTAAAAATCATTGTGTCATTATTTGATTCTGAGGTGATTGGTCTTTATTGGTATTCATTCTTGTGATTCATTGGCTCATTCCTCAACTCGGCAGTATAACCATCTTGCTCTCTCTCTCTCTTTACATTACCGCAAACTAGTTGTGAAGCTCTTTAGTGTAGTTAGTTGTGAAAGCTTGTTAGTTTTGGTTAGTGTGGCTCTTTAGTTAGCCTTTGAGAGCACATTAACTTAGTGTAGTGACATATCCATTGTGTGAATAATGACTATAGAAACTAGAATTTTAGTAGGTGGCTTGCATTCTTAGTAGGCTAGCGCAACACTCGCTTCGCCTCATATTTGTCTAACCGGTTTGTTAAGTGTTGTTGTAGAAATTTTTAATAGGCTGTTCACCCCCCTCTAGCCATTAGGACCTTACAAGTGGTATCAGAGCCGTGGTCATTGTGATTTGAGGCTTAACAACCTTCGGTGTAAAAATAGCTTAAATCAACAACACCAAGAAGCCACCCTAATTTGATGGCTCAAACTATCCCTATTGGAAGGCTAAGATGACAACATATATCAAGTCAATCAATAGGAAGGTTTAGAAGGTGGTGGAGACCAAGATTGAGATTGATGATGAAGAGGCTCCCACCACCACCGAAGAGATGCCACTCCAAAATAATGGCATTACTCTTAGTGCTATCCATGATGCTTTGGATGAGAGAACATTTGAGCAAATCAAGAACATTGAGAGAGCTCATGAGGCATGGAAGAAGTTGGAGGAATCATTTGAGGGCACTCAAGCCATGAAGGGTGCAAAGGCATACATTCTCAAGGAGAAGTTTGCAAGTTTCAAAATGAAGGAGGATGAAAGTGTGCTGGAGATGTTCCATAGGCTTCAAGTGCTTGTCAATGATCTCAAAGCACTTGGAGAAGAGGTGAAGGACAAGGACTTCTCCCATAAGTTCTTGAGATGCTTACCCTCAAGATTTGGCACATTGGTCACTATTCTAGTGAGGAGTGGTTTGGACATGATGACACCAAACCAAGTGTTGGGATAATAAATGACCGATGGCACATATAGAGATGATGATGAGAAGGAAGAAAAGAAAGAGAAGAAAGATGAGAAGAAGAAGAGTGTGGTATTCAAGGCCACATCATCCAAGGGCAAGACAAAGCAAGATACATCAAGTGAAGATGATGGTTCATGGGATGATGTTGATGATGAAAAGATGGCTCTCTTTGTCAAGAGATTTGACAAGTTCATGGTGAAGAAGGGCTACCGTGCTAGAAGGAAGAAATCTTTATCCAAGAATAAGGAAGAGATAAGAAGGTGCTTCAATTGTAGAAGCAAGGATCATCTTGTTGCTCAATGCCCATACAATAGCGACAATAGTGATGACAACAAGAAGAACAAGAAGGACAAGAAGGAAAAGAAAGAGAAGAAGGACAAGATGACCTTCAAGAAGAAAAAGAAGGGTGGTTCATATGTGGTCACTTGGGATAGTGACGCTTCCTCAAGTGATGATGACAAGACCACAAAGAAGAAGACACTTGCAAGCATTGCTATCAATGAGAAGCCTTCTCTCTTTGACACTCCATCATGCTTCATGGCTAAGGCCACTAAGGTACAAATTTGTGATGATAGAAGTGATGAGTAACATGATAATGATAATAAAAGTGACAGTGATGATGATGAACCAACTAAGGATGAACTACTTGACATGCTAGATGATGCTAAAGAACACTTTGACATTAAGAGAAGGGAATGCAATAGCTTGCGTAAGGAACTAAAACCCCTTAAGCAAGCCTTTGATGAGCTAAATGCATCTCATGAGAGGTTAGAGAAAGCCCATGAGAAGCTTGGCAAGGCTCACAAGAAGCTTGAAATAGCTCATTTCTCTTTGCTTGATGAGCAAAATAAGAAGAAGCATGTTGAGACATGTAATGTAGGCTTAACTTGTGACTTAATTGATGAATCATTATATAAGCCTTTCATTGTTAGTCCCACTAACTATCGACAAAAGATGCTCAGCAGTCCACCGAGGGGTATCCCACGATGGTAGATTTGTCGTAAAGGTGAGCGAGATCAGGAGCGAGATGGTAATACAAACACCAAGACACAAGATTTAGACAGGTTCGGCTATTAGTATGACGTAATACCTATATCCTGTGTTCTAATGTATTGCATTAAGATGTATGGATCATGTAGATGTATGTATCTTGTCCGCTAGGGGACTCCTGCCTCTCCTTATATACTCTAGAGGGGTAGGGTTACAAGGAAAGTAGCCTATTTGGTACTATACAATATCTTGCGGTGCACGCCGAGTAGCGCCGTGCACGCCTTGATCTTGTGTGCTGGGCCACCTCTGATGGTGTGGCCCATGTCTTGTCTTATGGATACTGGGGGCCATACCCCCACAGCTAGTCCTCAAGCCTGATAGTAGGTGACGTAGTCACGTGGTGCCAGGGTCAGAAAGTAGAAGACCAGCCGAGCAGGCAGCTAGTCCCCGGGCATAGCCTCGAGATCAGAACAAGCACATTCACTGCAAGGTGAAGTGTGCCCACTTAGTCCCTGAGCCTGCTGGAAGATGAAGAATAAATCTTGTAGCAGGTTCAAAGAAAAAAAAGTCTGAAAGCTTTGCCGATGTCATCCAACATGCGCACATCAAGACCCCAGACATGCTGCCCAAGATCAGCACCCTGATTCGAACAACTTGGAGCAACTTGATAGCACACCGATGAGACGTAGCAAGAACCGACCACCAAGGGAGCACCGAGGAGTCCCCAGCATCGCTGGCGATGTCCGAGCACCGAGGAGCGAGGAGTCCCCAGCATTGCTGGTGATGTCCAAGCACCGAGGAGTCCCCGACGTCGCTGGCGATGACCGAGCACCGAGGAGCGAGGAGTCCCCGACATCGCTGGCGATGACCGAGCACCGAGAAACGAGGAGTCCCCGGCGTCGTTGGTGATGACCGAGCACCGAGGAGCGAGGAGTCCCTGGTGTCACTGACGATGACCAAGCACTGAGGAGCGAGGAGTCCCCGACGTCGCTGGCGATGTCCGAGCACCGAGGAGCGAGGAGTCCCCGACCTCGCTGGCGATGACCGAGCACCAAGGAGTCCTCGGCGTTGCTGGCGATGTCTAAGCACCGAGGAGCGAGGAGTCCCCAACGTCGCTGGCGATGACCGAGCGCCAAGGAGTGAGGAGTCCCTGGTGTCCCTGGCGATGACCGAGCACCAAGGAGCGAGGAGTCCCCAGCGTCGCTGATGATGACCGATCACCGAGGAGCGAGGAGTCCCCGATGTCGCTGGCGATGTTCGAGCACCAAGGAGTCCCCGGTGTCGCTGGCGATGTCCGAGCACTGAGGAGTCCCCGGCATAGCTGGCGATGTCCGAGCACCGAGGAGTCCCCGGCATAGCTGGCGATGTCTGAGCATCGAGGAGCGAGGAGTCCCTGGTGTCCCTGGCGATGACCGAGCTCTAAGGAGCGAGGAGTCCCCGGTGTCGCTGGCGATTACCAAGCACTGAGGAGCGAGGAGTCCCTGGTGTTGCTGGCAATGACCGAGCACAGAGGAGTTCTTGGTGAAGCTGGCGAGGTCCGAGCACCAGCGTAGTTGGCAACGTCTGTGCGGTGAAGTGTGCCCACTTAGTCCTCGAGCATGAAGAAACCGAGCGCCGAGGAGTCCCCGGTGTAGATGGCGATGAAGCACGAGCGACGAACAATCTAGTCAACTGGTCGGCGGTGAAGTGAGCATTGACTAGAAACGATCGGTGAACAGTCCGATCAACTGGTTGGCGACGAAGTCGATGAACCAAGCGGTCCGACCAGTTGATCGGTGGAGAAGTCCGAGCACCAGGTGGTCCGATCACCTGGATGATGACCCTGCAATACAAATATGTAGAATGGGTAGTACATGATGTAAAAATATATGAACTCCAGAGAAAAAATAGCGTATGTAGCTTGATGATTAGTTGGTGTGAAGATGTATTTAATATAAACCGCCCGAACAGTAGTGTGTAGCTGAGTCCCCAACCCTTGCTAGCCCATAGTCCATAACGTTGAGCGCGAAGCCCATGCACGTGTAGGAGGAACATGCGTGACCAAGGAACCACTACCGACCACCCATAACGTAGAGCGTGGAGCCCGTAGCACGTGTAGGGAGGAGCAGGAGACAGGAGCACAGAGGAGTTGTTCGGAAAATCGGTTGGAGAGCAAACATGGAGAAAACAGTTCGGAGAAACATTATGGCGATATATGGAGATTGGAGAATATTTAGAAGAATATTAAAGCGTGACTTAGCTTTAGACAGAAAGACTGGTCGATGGCGTATGGTGCTATCTAGTCGGCGAGAGGATGGACGTCTTCAACCTAGTCGGCGAATCTGCCCCTCAGGGCATGTTGGTAAGCGGCGGCGGCATTGGTGAACCCAAAGGGTAGGGCCATAATCCCTAGAGTTTCCCGAGTAGCCTTCGATAGATCTGATCGATGGATGCGATCAGATCGTTGTGAGATGCCTATAGAACAAGGCATGTTTTGGATCCTCTGTGCTTACATAGAGGTGTACACGTGGACCACAATCAAGACCAACTGATTCAATTAATAGTTCAACCGAAGTAATAGTTCAACGATTATGTAGTACTCATACATACTAATCCAGAGGTTTCATCAGTACATATAAGCTTCATTAACATAAAAGTTTCACAAATTCTAAGACTTAATGTTGGATGAGTAGGCAGTTGCTAAGGTACTCATTTGGTTGATGCGGTCCCAAAAGCCAGAGGTAGTGAACCATAGCGAAGATGACAACATCTCTATCCACGGACACATTGTATCTATAATGTATATCGACTTCCTATCCAGTCTTGCAAAGCACAAAAATCTCTCCACAAATAGGGTCTTGAATGATTCTTGTCAAATTTTGTGGTCTAAGGAGGTGACGAACAACGGCTTCAACAATCAACAGTCGGTCTAGGTGAATGCTCTGTTCCCAAGTAGCAAACAACATCATCTGGGGTCCTGGTGCCACCCTTAGCCACCAAAAGGCAAGGTTGCTCGCATTGTAATGGCTTCTTCTGAAGTAAGACATCTGTTGCAATGAACAAATTCCTAATATGAACAAAATTGATACCGAACCCAAAACCAATTGGTACCAAATGCCAACAGCGGGGGGGGGGGGGGGATTGACCAAATCCATCTAATCTTCACGGTGCGTTGTCCACGACGACAATGCAAGGTGCTCAAGGCATGGCAAGCAAAGGTGGGTGGGAAGAATGAAGATGAAGCAACTGGTGGGGAGAATGAAGATGAAGCAACTAGTGGGGAGAATGAAGAGGAAGCAATGGGTGGGGAGAACTAATGGCTCCGTATTGGGGGTTTTTAGTGGTTCCAATAGCCGCCAGTGCGCCGCCAGGGCTGAGGGGACTCGGGGAACGGACCAGGCAGTTCTAGGTTTCTTTTCCAAACAGACAGTCCAGATTGATCGACAGCGAGAACAGACGACACGGGGTAAGGTAAACAATATCCGTATTAAGCCGACCATTGCCATGCTAATCCAATGTTATAATACGGTGATTGCCAGCAGTTGAACTGCTATTAGATTCTCCTAGAACCAGAACCGTACATGATAGTTTTTACTTTTCATTCATATATATACAGAAAATGAGTAAAAAATTGGTCACGTAGCAATATCTCTTGGAATATAGCAAGGATCAATGATAGATAGCAAGAACAGCAGTAGGAAACATAATATTTCAAAGAACTTTTTTTCATTGATTCATTGCATATACATATAAATACAATTTGGTTGAGTATATGATTGTACCCATCCAAAAACATAATAACTAACATAAACTATTAAAACTACTTATACTAGCTATAAACTACTTAATCTAAATATGGAGAGGATCATGCTCGCCTTGCTTGCTTGGGAGGAGGCGAGTCAAAGTCGGAGTCAGAGTCAGAGTCGAAGTCGTCCTCATCGTCATCGGCATCGGCGTCATCCTCCTCGTCCTCCTCCTCTAGGTCTTCCTTCTCGGAGCTCCACGGAGGACTATAATCAGAAGGCATCCAGTCGTTAGAGGAGACGTCCTCGTTGGAGGACTGGTGGGCTAGTAAGTCATCCTCGTTGGACGATGGGCTGCTTGGAAACTTGATGGGGTTGTCCGACATTTTTCTTTGCAGATTGGAAGAGAATGAGATGATGAATGATGAAGAGGGGTGGTTTCAGAGGGCACCGAGCTTGAAGAATATGTATAACAGTGGGTATGTCTCTTTGGCTTTAGGCGGTGGAAGTAATGGTGATTTGATGACCTTGGAAGTTGAGGGCATTCAACACTCACGCTGAATTTTTATCACCGATTGACCAAACGCTAGTTTTGGACCGCCGACCAAAACGCGTATCCCAGTTGGCCTGGCTTTTCATGCGATAGAGGAAATGCAACCCCAATATCACTGCCGCATCAATCGTTAACCTATAGGTGGTAGCAGTTTCAACTGTCGGTTTCCTTCCTTGTGGGGCCTCACTATCGGTCAACCAACGGTGGAGGTATCACACCGTCGCTTCTATCGCTACGACAGCGAAAGTGGCAATAGTGATAAGTCAATCTGTGTAGTAGTGTTGCAAACATATGTATGAAACTCCAAAAAACAGTTGAAACATATGCTTGCAACATGCACGTATATGCAACATCTAGATCTACTTTTGCAACATCCAGATAAAACACTTGCAACATTCATCTGGAATAGATGAAACAGTTAGCCATTACAACATGTGCAACATTCTGATCTACTTTTGCAACATCCGTATAAAACACTTGAAACATACATCTAAAACAACTAAAACACTTGAAACATAGGCTTGCAACATGTCTAAAAACGCCTAAAAACACTTGAAAACATAGCATTGCCGGCGGCTACGGCCTACTTGTTGGGGAATTGCGGTGGCATAGGCCTCCCCTTCCTACCGACGATGCAAGGTGGATGGAGGCACAGGCGCAGGCCTGCCTCCCCTTCCGCGATGGGTGAGGCGGATAGGGGTGCAAAGCTAGATGACGCTGTGGCGCGGGCACGTAGAGGAGCAAGGGAAGGGACCGGTTGCCTTGTGGGAAGACTGGACACACGGGAGAGGGCCGTAGCAGGCGCTTCATGCTAGGGAGGGTGCGGGGAAGAGAGAGCACCCTGCTATGGGACCTTGCAGCGGCAAGGTGGGCCGAAGGTGCAGTGCGTCGAGGGGCTTGGAGCTGCTAAGTGTTGGCACTTCTTAGTGTAGCTACAAGGTTTGTATCCCCAGCAACTGCGCCAGAAGTGTTTGTTGGTATTTCTTAGCGTCATCACTAATGATTATCAATGCCACTAAGTAATAGCCTTGATAGTTTCTTAACAATTTTAGATATTTATCCACAAGCGCACAGAGCTATCATTGTAACATTTTACCTGAAATTATTCAGGGTATCGTTATTTATATTTTATTCAAAGGAAGGCATTTGATTAAGAGTTTAGTATGGATATGAACTTGAATAATAATGCATGCAAGTACAACAATGTTTATAGCAGGGGTAAATACTATGATTTCAAGATAGTGGGCACACACTAAGCATTCTTCAAAGGATAAAATAAAGAGAAAGAATAAAAGAATAATCCTAAGTCGAGCAGGCATTGGTCTAGTATAGTCATACAAAAATTAGTTAATGATCATACAAGTTACATAATTAATTTTAGGGCTAAGTGTGAAGTAGGTCGGGAAGCCACCGAGTACTGGTCTGCCAGCAACCTCATGTGACAATTTAGACTCCTGCACCCTAGTCGAACGTGAGAGATTATAAGGGACGGATAGGGTTGTCACCACCTACCGCCTACCCCTCAACCATGGAAAGGGACAATGCATTCACCTGTCTCCCCATACCCAAGCACCATGCTTGCATATACAGAAACTACCCAAATCCCCTAGGTCCCTGACCCTATGGATCGACAGGTAAAGAACTTGGGCACACCTAACGGCACGATGAACCGCCACCTCAACTTTGCTCTAATTCCAATTATATAAGTTATGTGAATTGTTAAGCATAAAGTCATGTATGCTACTCTCATGACACATAAACTATAGGCTAGTTCATATATCAAGATTATAACACAACAACTATACTCTAGTTCATAAGTGTGACTATAAATGTAATATGAGAGCATAATATTGGAAGAACTCATATTTCTACTAAAAAGTAAAACTACAACTACTAGAAGTGAGTGAGGTAGTGGTGTGTGAGGTGATGCTCAAGTGAAGTGTGTGAGTGAGAGGGGGGGGGTACCCCTCTATTTATAAAGGAGCCTAAGCGGTGCTTCATCTATTCCTGGCATGAAACCCCGGGCTGCACCGCCTTAGCATGGTGGCATGCCTCCGCCACAACAAGGGGTGGCTGAGCAACATCGGCAGGGGGTTGCCCCCCCTAGGGGTCGATCGCCCCTGAACTGAGCCACCTCGCCACTACTTTTGCATGGCAGGCCTTGGGTTGGACTTGGCTCCATGGGGTTTTGCCCCAGTTGAGTTGATTTGATGGGCGTCTCCCTTGTTCCTTTGCACAAATCAGTGTTGGAAAGCGCCTTTCGGGGAATTATTCCATGTATTTGTGTTTGTGACCTACCAAATAATGTTCTCCAAATACATGTGGAACTTGATTAAAAGTAAACACATATGTGTTTAAGATTGTCAATTTCTCCTCTTTTTTGTACCTTAGTTGGCGGTCGGATTAGATCGTTAATGACCGCCAACAAGATCCCCTAAGCTTAACCTTTGCTCGTCCCGAGCAAATAGCTAAGTTATTGGTTGTTGATCAGTAGTTGCTACAATGACGAATATAATTCACAAGTGCCATGCCTATAACAAAGTATTCTTCCTCAATTTAAATAAGTTAGCATTCTATCCACCCTTTTAACTTAATCCCTATGGGGCTTTTTACTTTTCCAAGTCTTAGGTGGTTGCAAGATAGAACGGTTTTAACAGAATCACCAATCATTCATTCTTTGATCAACCTTCTATCCAGAGGTTTTATGAGTTTTACAAAATAAAATATAAGTTCCTCAAATGATTCACTCGATCGCTCAATGTGTATGATCCTTACCAAGGCATTTGATTGTTTTGCCTTCTTTTCATCCTATCTCTAAAAGGCTTTGAGTGGAGTTTTGGGTAGGTTTGAATAAGAGGCATACTTACATCACATATATTGCTAAGTCAAAAACCGGATCCAAGAAGATGCAAGTCATACACTTTGATCAAGATATGCAAGTGTGTGGAATATTTTCCTAATCCTAATTTTTTGTACTCCTTTGATCATGACTTTCTCTCTTTTTGATAATTGTCTTGGAAGTATGGGCTATCTCTCTTTTTTCAATACTTTGAAACCTTCATGTGTTCCATTCTTTTTTTTCTTTTGCTATTTTGAGAGCTTCATGTGTCTCTCTTTTTTTAGCATAGCCCCATACTTCTTTTTGGCATATGAAAACTTTAGAGAGAAAGACTCATGACAAATGAATGGAGTTTTTATTTGGTGGATGGAAAACATGTTTTTGCGTAACCCTCAGTGTAAGAGTTATCATTTTTATATGTGGGTGTACGCGAATCTTGATCATGGGTGCATGACGAGAATCTCAACAAGGGTCACAACAATTTGACAAAACTCAATGTGAATATAAGTAGCATATGACTAAGGTTTGAATTTGAACATTGTCATACGGCCATGGTAGGAATTCATAACCATTGAGGAACTTTTGATTTTAGCATTTTCAAAATGAAAACTCTGGATGTCAAGTTTCTCTTAGAATAAAGTCATAGCATATTCTATTTACCATATCATAACTTGCAACAACTTAGAAAAGGATCATGCTTTTGCAACCCACAAGTTTCAAGTTTTAGGATGAGATATTTTAGCCAACAAACTTAAATCTTGGGGAATACTAAGTTACAGCCTAGGTATAGATAAATTATAGATAGAGCAACTATTCATCATTTCAACATAGGAGAAACTAAACATTCTTAAATCACATATGGTTGTAGAATAAATATTTTGTTGTTTTTATCATATTTAATTTTTTTGGGATTTTATATTCTTTGATATATTATTTTTTTAAATGCTAATAAATAAATGCAGAAAATAAATAATGCAAAAATTAAAAATGAGGAAAATAGAAGATAGTATTTACCTCTGCAGGGGTCCTCCCCCAAGCTAGCTCGTCGCCAGGTGAAGACTCTGAGGTACATTATTTGTTTAGTGTATCGACTAATGTTCATACTCAGTAATTTTGGTATAATGATCGAACTTGATACTATGTTTATTTGATCAAGGTAGACTGATTAACCCAAGCTCCATGGTTAATTTAAAAAGTCCATGAAGGTATTGCTAGTGATCAATCACACCCAAACCAAAATACACTTTTTGTAGAACATTGGAGGATAGGTAAGATTTATTTTGTTTATTTCAACCATTGTCTATACTTAGAAGTTTTGGTTCAATGATTAAATATCTAATCAAGGTAGGCTAAATAACCTAAGCTCAATGCTTAATTTAAGAAGCCTATGAAAATATGATCGCGCATCAACCATACTTCAAACGAAAACATGCTTTGTGTGAACATGGTAAGAAAATTATGCTTCGACAACAGAAGTAATTCAAAGGCAAATCTTTATAAGTTTTTAATCTTATTTAAGCATTAATTAGGAATTCTAAGTTTCTTGCATAATTGTAAAATATAACTACCCATTTATCTTTGGCAAGGACTCACCTTTTAAAGTCTAATGAGAGGGACTCTTCTCCGTTCATTTCTTGCTTGATGGAGCGCCCGATCCCGGAGAAGTGGATGCGGAGGGCTGCTCTTTCTTTGACCTCCACACCATCTTGTTTGTTCTTGGTGGTGTGGTGGTGGACTTCGGAGCTTCTTCTTTGATTTCTTTGTTCTTTTCACAGGGCTATCCACCATTTGAGATTGGATATGGACCTCCCTTAGGCCTTGTGGGTTTAGCCCGTACTTGATACAAATCATGGAGCATTGCTCCTTCCTGGGCCTGAAGGCAAATTTTTCTTCATTTTCATGGATATTGAAGCGGATTTCTCCAGCTCCAACATCAATTCGGGCTTTTGCAGTGCTTAGGAAGGGTCGCCCAAGGATGAGGGTTGATTATTTTGCAACCTCCATGTTGAGCACCACAAAGACGACAAGGATGTAGCAATCTCAGATTTTCAGCGGAGTATCTTCGGCTATCCCTGCTGGGTAGCAGACCGTCGGCCAGCTGAAGCATCATCGATGATGGTGTTAATTGCATGAGGTTCAGCTTGTCAAAGATGGCCTTGGGCATAATGCTTATGCTAGCCCCAAGGTCGCACAAGGCTTGGTCGAAATACTGGATCCCGATGGAACATGAGATTGTGGGGCACCCAGGATCCTTCTTCTTTTTAGGGAAGTCGAGTATAGCAATGCTACACTCTTCTGTCAGCTTGACGACCTTCATGGATGGTAGTGGTCGCTTGTTGTTGATGATGTCCTTGATGTACTTGCGTAGGAAGGTACATGCAAAACATCCATCAAGAGGATGCTTACATGTATCTTCTCGATCATCTCAACAAAATGAGCGAATTGCTCGTCCACGGCCTGCTTGTGGTTCCTTGTGGGAAATGGTAGGTAGTTGGTGTTGACAAAGTCCTTTGGTGCCATCACATCTTCTTGTTCTTTTTCTTTTTCTTTTGTCAAAGGTTCGGCCTCCTGGCGCTCTTTTGCTTTCCTTGCAGACTGATTAGGATTTGGTGGATCATGAGTGGTCTTACCACCCCTTGTGGTCACCGCTTTTACATTTTCACGAGAATTTTTAGGTTGAGCAAGAATTTTCCCATTACTATCAATAGGAATTGCAACAACTATTTGAGCTACTTGTGTTTCTATCATTTTATTAAAGCTCAATTGATTTTTAACAACAGAAGTTAAACCTTCGATTTGAGAATTTATATTTTCAAGAATTTTATCATTTGACATTAATTTCTTTGTAATATTTTCATTAATTTTAACTTGGCCTAATACCAAGTCTTTGAAAAAAGGTTGATTCGAATTGTAATTTGAGTTGAAGTTCAAATCACCTTGCGGGAGGGATTGGTTATTCCACCTGTTATTACCTGGTTGGCAAAACCCGTTGTTGATGAAAGCAACTTCTTCGCGGGTTTTGGGGCAATCATTCCCTGAGTGGCCAACGTTTCCACAGACCTCACACATCATGTGTGAGTCCATGGCCTAGATGGTGCCCATCATGGCGTCTTTATCTTGGGCCTCTTCATCCAGTCTTTTCATTAATAAATCTATTTTTGCAGAAAGCATCTCCGTCTCCTTCACGGTATGCATCCCTTTTTGCGGAAAGCATGTTCGTCTCCTTCCCCCTAGCTTTGATTCAACACCATTTTATTGATGAGAGCCGTGGCTCCATCAATGGTGAGGGAAAGGAAATCGCCTCTAGCAGCAGCGTCGAGGTGGCCCCTGGACATTGGTATTAATCCATCATAAAAAAATTGGAGCACTAACCAGTTTTCAATCCCATGGTGCGAGCATGCTTGGATGTAGTCCTGCAACCTTTCCCACGCCTCAGGAATGGTTTCCATGGAGCTTTGCTGGAAGTTGAAAATTCGTCCCCTCTGGGTATTGGTTTTTCCCATGGGGAAAAACTTAGCAAGGAATGTCGCGGAACATTTGTCCCACGTCTTGATAGCTTCCTTTTCCTTGTAAAACCACTGTCTCGCCTTCCCCAAGAGGGAGAAGGGAAATAAGCGAAGCCTGATGCTCTCAGGTGCGACGTCTTGATGATGATAGTGTCACACAGCTCGAGGAAGTGTTAGAGATGTGCCTTCGTGTCCTTGCTGGGCAAACCATGGAATTGGTTTGCCTGCACCATCGTGATGAGGCCGGTACGGAGCTCGAAGTTTGCATCCCCAATGTTGACAGTGGGCCCAACGGGCATGTTGGCAACAACGGGGGTGAAGAAGTCACGGAGGGTTTTGGCCATGATTGGAGTAGCGGATGGTGCGGGGGTGACTAGTTCATCTGTCGGTGGAGTGGCAGAAGAAGAAGCAGCATGAGACCATTTCTTCCTTAGGAGTGCCTCCGGATTTTTGATGTAGTTGTTCGGCAGATCGTAATCGGTCATACACTATCCTATTTTAATCCACAATAGGAGAAAACAAGCAAAGTTATCCTACATAAACAATAGCTTCCTTACATGCATATTATCATGAACATGTCCTACTAGATTCTTTAATCAATTATGACTTCCCCGGCAACGGCGCCAGAAATGCTTGTTGTCACTTCTTAGCATAGCTACTAGGTTTGTATCCCCAACAACTGTGCCAGAAGTGTTTATTGCTATTTCTTAGCATCATCACTAATGATTAGCAATGCCACTAAGTAATAGCCTTGATAGTTCCTTAACAATTTTAGATATTTATCCACAAGCGCACGGAGCTATCATTGTAACATTTTACCTAGAATTATTCAGGGTATCATTATTTATATTTTTTCAAAGGAAGGCATTTGATTAAGAGTCTAGTATGGATATGAACTTGAATAATAATGCATGCAAGTACACCAATATTTATAGCAAGGGTAAATACAGTGATTTCAAGATAGTGGACACACACTAAGCTTTCCTCAAAGGATAAAATAAAGAGAAAGAATAAAAGAATAATCCTAAGCTGAGCAGACATTGGCCTAGTATAGTAATACAAAGATTAGTTAATGATCATACAAGGTACATAATTAGTTTTAGAGCTAAGTGTGAAGTAGGTCGGGAGGCCACCGAGTATTGGTCTGCCAGCAACCTCATGTGACAATTTAGACTCCTACACCCCTAGTCGAACATGGGGGATTACAAGGGATGGACAGGGCTGTCACCACCTGCCGCCTACCCCTCAACCATGGAAAGGGACAATGCATTCACTTGTCTCTCCATACCCAAACACAACGCTTGCGTATACAGAAACTACCCAAATCCCCCCGGGTCCCCGACCCTACGGATCGACAGGTAAAGAACTTGGGCACACCTAACGGCACGATGAACCATCACCTCAAGTTTGCTCTAATTCCAATTATATAAGTTATATTAATTGTTAAGCATAAAGTCATATATGCTACTCTCATCACACATAAACTATAGGCTAGTTCATATATCAAGATTATAACACAACAACTATACTCTAGCTCATAAGTGTGACTATAAATGTAATATGAGAGTATAACTTTGGAAGAACTCATATTTCTATTCATACCCAAAGGTCTCTTCTTCCAAGGAGCCAAGCTCTCCAAGGTAGCTTTGCCTTGCTCTAAAACTACTAAAAAGTAAAACTACAACTACTAGAAGTAAGTGAGGTAGTGGTGTGTGAGGTGATGCTCAAGTGAAGTGTGTGAGTGAGAGGGGGGTACCCCTCTATTTATACAGGAGCCTAGGCAGTGCTTCATCTATTCCTAGCGTGAAACCCCGGGCTGCACCGTCTCAACATGGCGGCATGCCACCACCACAACAAGGGGTGGCTGAGCAGCACCGGTAGGGGGTTGCCCCCCCAAGGGGTCGGTCGCCCCCTAACTGAGCCACCTCGCCACCGCCTTCGCGTGGCAGGCCTTGGGCTGGACATGGCTCCATGGGGTTTTGCCCCGGTTGAGTTGATTTGATGGGCGTCTCCCTTGTTCCTTTGTGCAAATCAGCGTCGGAAAGCGCCTTTCGGTGAATTATTCCATGTATTTGTGTTTGTGACCTGCAAAATAATGTTCTTCAAATACATGTGGAACTTGGTTAAAAGTAAATGCATATGTGTTTAAGATTGTCAATTTCTCCTCTTTTTTACCTTATTTGGCGGTCGGATTTGATCGTTAATGACCGCCAACACTGAGGAGGAGGACACCACGACCCAAGTGGGGAATTTTTCTTTTTTTTTGGAGGCTGGTCCGCTGATAGCGTAGGAGGGAGGCAGGACTGGGAGCGGCGTCCGTCAGAGTGTTTCTGTTTATTTTTTTCCTAGCATGTCTATTGAGGATTATTATGGAGATCTCGTTTGGGACCTCTGGTTAGAATATCTAAGATTTATTCTTTTAGCAAGATATATATTTAGCTGAAACATAATTCTTGTTTTTAGGGTGGATGTGCCAAAATCCATCTGTAGAAGAAGTTTTGATGATTTGGGAACTTTACTGACCAAGCATGAAAATCAGGACTGATTTCTTTAGTTTTAACAGGTTAACACATCTGGATATCATTATTGTTTCCATTGCATGTTGTCTTTCTTGATGGCGTTTTCTGCTCGACTCGCCTGCAGTGGGGTAATATTCTTTCCCTTATGATATAGACTTTTGCTTGCGAGAAAATTGCATATTTGGGACTTCAATCATCGCACTTCACGGTTGGGATTTTCTCGCAAGCTGTAAGGAAAATGGACCCTTGGCCGATTTACTTTGGATTTTAGTGTTTGATGATCAACACAACAAAATTCGACTAATGAATTTGCAAGTGATTGTTTTTTAGTTCAATAGGATGCAAGACGTGTCTTGGACGAAGGCAACGTGATGATCCAATGATCAACACCATAAGCAAGACCTTAGAAGCACAAGAGAAGACCCAAGATATCAAGCAAAGTCCAAGCATGAAGATATGAACCAAGCCGTACGCAAGATCGCGAAGAAACGAGCTCACAATAGTGACCGAACGCTGGACTAAACGCTGGTAGCACAGTGACCAGACGCCCGATCAAGAGGCTCAGCAACAGCAGTGACCGGACACTGGCGGCGGATCGACCAGATGCAGGACATCATAGTCTGGTCGAGTACAGAGAGGTTCTAGAGTGGCAAAAATGCGACCGAACGCGTTCGGTGGCATGTGACCGGACACTGGCAGTGTCCGATCAGTTGATCGCGGCTCTAACGGTCGGGACAACTGGACGCATCCGGTCAGGACGTGATCAGCGTCCGGTCAGTAGCCGAAAAGCGAGATTTCATCCCCAACGGCTACTTTCTTAGTGGGGCTTATAAATACAACCCCAACTGGCCAAATGAAAAAGGTGAAGCTAAGGAAACATATCAAGGGTGTTGATACACCATTTTAGTGATCTCCACTTGCATAGTGCTTAGTGTTTTATTAGGTGATTAGCGTAAGTGCTTTGTGAAGTGCTTAGGTTGATTAGACCACCGCTTATGCGCTTGCTCTAGGTTTAGGCCTAGTGTTTAGTGAGGTTTGCATACCTCTTATCACTCGGTGCTTTCATGCACCATTGTTGTACATCGGAGGGGCTTGTAGTCTTGCGAGATCACACCAACCACGTTTGAGGTGTGGCCGCCACTGTGTACCGGAGGAAACAAGGCCTGCGGTGTTTCGACTGGAAGCTTGATAGTGAAGACGGCGAGGAGCATCCAAGAGAGGCTTGCCGGAGGCATGTCGAAGACCCACTTGCACATGGGGAAGGCCCAAGGCTATCCACGGAGTTACCCGACCAAGAGCTTGGCCCTTGCGAGGGATTCCTTGCAAGGGGCTCCAACGAGGACTAGGGGGAAGCTTGCTTGCTTCTCGATACCTCAGTAAAAATACCAGAGTCATCAATGGGAGTTTGCATATCTCTACCTTGCTCTTTAGCTTCCACATTTACATTAATTGTATTACTCCTTTTGTGGTAGAGATAGCAACACACTAGCAAAATCGTAGTTGCACATTTAGATAGTTTATCTTTTGCATAGGTTTTGCTAAAGTTAGAAAAAGTGGCCATAGTTTAGAAGTAGAATTTTAAGTTGCCTAATTCACCGCCCTCGTAGGCATCATGGTCCCTTCAATTGGTATCAGAGCCGGTTGGCTCAATTTGGACCTTTGGCTTAACCGCCGTTGAGCCGACGCTATTTAGAGTTATTGGGATTGATACCTCTAGGCCTCCGCACTTTGATGGCACTAACTTCCCTTATTATAAGGCTAGAATGGCTTGCCACCTTGAGGCAGTTGATTTGGGTGTTTGGAGAGTCACTCATGACTAGATGAAACCCATTAAGAATCCCAAAAAACCCACAAAGAGTGATGAAAAAGAAATGCATTTCAATGCTAGAGCTAAAAACTGCTTGTTTGAATCATTTAGTATGGATGTATTTAACCAAGTGTTTACTTTAAATACGACACATGAAATTTGGTTAAAACTTCAAGAGCTCCATGACGGCACATCTAATGTCCATGAGCAAAAACGTTGTCTAGCTAAACAAAATTATGATTCCTTCACAATGAATGATGATGAGCTTGTTCATGATATGCATTCTCGTTTGAATCTAATTATCAATGAGCTCCATTCAATAGGATTAACAAAGCTAGATGATGCGGACATCATGAGGAAGATCATCTTTGTGCTACCACAAAACAAATATGCAAGCATCATCACCATCCTTCACAACATGGAGAACTTGAGCACCATGACCCTAGGCATAGTCATTGGCAAGATAGTGACATTTGAAATGTCATGTAAGATGGGTCAAGATGAAGCCTCTTCATCAAGCAAAGGCAAAGCTCTCGCATGTAGCGAGAAAAAGAAGATGAAGGGTAAGCAAGTTGAGACAAGCTCAAGCTCAAGCTCCTCAAGTGAAGATGAAGAAGAAGATGATGATGATGATGAAGAAGATTCAAGTGATGTTGATCAATCTTCCTCCTCCACCTCCAACCTTGATGAAGAATCAATCAAACTTATCAACAAGGTGGAGAAGATGATCCAAAGGCTCAATGTCAAGGGTGTGCCCATCCAAATCCAAGATATCATCTTCACTAATCAAATAAATGAGCAAAAGAAAGAGAGGATGCTATGTGAAAGCATCTAGGCCCCTAGTTGGGTTTTGGTGATTAATGACAATACGTGATTACTGTGACTAACGTGTGTTTTGCAGAGGCAATTAAGTTAGGTCATGGTAATGGAGATCAATTGGGCTATCATGGTGGTCATGCCCCTACGATGGAAATTGTTTCAGTTTTCAAAGGATGGATGACAAGGTTAAGGATGGACTAGTTCTAAGTGTCGATTGGAGTTGAAGAGACACATAGAGTAGTTTAGGACTTTGTTTTTTCCTTTGGTTGTACTATTAAGGGGGGTATGGATGGGTAGCTTGACCTAGGTGAGTCTAGTGGGTTAGGTGTGGTGCACACTTGCTAAACCTAGCACTATGTAGCTCTTAAGAAGCCCTTAGATCCATTGGAGCAAACTTCATTCACATATGATCGAGAGTTGGAAGTGAATGGAGGATCAAATACTGACCGGACGTTGGCGCAGAGTCCGGTCAGTTCATTTGATCAAGGTGAAGTCATCTGGAAGTGATCGGACGCTGAGAGGTTAAGTGACCGGACGCTGAGTCCTAGTGTCCGGTTGACTCCAGTAAGGTTCTAGAGAGGGAAAATCATGACCGGACGCTGTCCAGCGTCTGGTCACCACTTAAACACTAGAGTTCGGAGAGAACTGACCGGAGCATCCGGTCAACATGACTGGAGCGTCCTGTCACCCCGCAGAAGCACATAATGGTTCATTTTTTAGCCATGCTTATAAATACTTCCTCCATTCATGTGTGGGGTACTTTTGCTCATTCCAACAGCTGAGAAACACCTTTGAGAGTGCCAAGAAGAGCAAGGTCCTAGTGAGGTGATTGAGATTTGAGAATCCCAAAGAGAGCCCACATTAGTGAGATCAAGAGTAGCAAAGTGTGCATCCACCCTTCTCATTAGGCTTGTCATGGTCAAGTGAGAGTTCGTGCTTGTTACTCTTGGTGATCGCCATCACCTAGATGGCTTGGTGGTGATTGGGAGTTTGGTGATCATCCGATGAAGCTTGTGGATGACCCAACTCAAGTTGTGAGCGGTTGTGGGTGATTCACCATGATAGAGTGTCAAAGAATCAACCCATAGGAGCACTTGATCCTTGCGCGGATCAAGGGGGAGCTACACCCTTGTGCCGGTGCTCCAACGAAGACTAGTGGGGAGTGGCGACTCTCTGATACCTCGACAAAACATCGCCGTGTTCCTCCTTCTCTCTTTACTTTGAGCAATTCAATTCTTGTCATTTACATTCATAGAATTGCCATGCTAGAGTAGGATTGGAACATAGGTTGCTAAACTTTTGTGCGGTAGATAAATAGAAACACTTTCTAGGCACAAGGGGTTAATTGGGCTAACCATAGGACTTAATTATTGCAAAGAAATTTAGAATTAGCCCAATTCACCCACTCTCTTGGGCATATTGATCCTTTTAATTGGTATTAGAGCCTTGTGCTCACGTATTTAGGCTTAACCGCCTAGAGAAAGATGTCTCATGGGGATGGACCTCCTTGTATCTTTGAGGGGGATGATTTTCCATATTGGAAAATCTGCATGGAGGCTTATTTAGAAGCTCTAGATATTGGAATACTTAGAGCCGCCTCACAAGTCTTCCCAAAACCTCGAGATGCTACACACCTACAAGGCGATGAGGTGAATTACGAAAAATGGAATGCAATGGCTCGAAACACCATCTTTAGAGGCCTTTGCAAAGATGTGTTCAACCGGGTGAGGAACCACAAAGACGCCCATGCACTATGGTCGGATGTTTGTGCGCTCCATGAGGGAACAAAGAGTGAGCGTGAGGAATGCTATCATCTTGTCATGAAATTTTTTTAACTCTTTTGAGATGCTCCCCAAAGAATGTGCTAATGAAATGTATTCACGCTTGAATGTTCTTATAGAGGAAGTCAATGGGCTTGGACTCACTCAAATGCAACCATCCGATGTTGTAAGAAAGATCTTGAGTGTCCTCCCCATTGACAAATATGGGCATATTATGACCGTGCTTCATCAAGGTGATCTTTCCACCACTACACCAACACAAATCTTGGGAAAGATCAATGCTCATGAGATGTACATGCACATCACACCACAAGATGGCTCATCCTCTACTAAGATTAAAGAAAAAGACTTAGCATTCAAAGCTAGCCAAGAGAAGGGCAAAGCAAGGCTTGAGTATGAGAGCTCAAGTGATGATGAAGTTGATGATGCAAGCCTTGCTCTCTAGGTGAAAAGAACCACCAAGATGCTAAAGAAGCTCAACAAGAGTGGCATCAAGTTCGATGGCAAGAAGAAGAAGTTCTTCACAAGCTCTAGAAGGAAGCCAATCTTGGAGATGGATTGCTACAATTGTGGAGAACTTGGTCATCTAGCACATCAATGCACAAAGCCCAAGAAAGACAAGTACAAGGGCACGAAAGATGACTCAAGCAATGAAGAAGAAGATGAGAAGAAGAAAAACAAGCCATACAAGAAGAGAGATAGCAAGAAGGACTTCCACAAGAAGAAGAGTGGAAAGGCATACATCGTCGGTGATTGGCTCACGGACATTGATTCATCAAGTTGCTCATCCAATGATGATAGTGATAATGAGAAGGTGGCCACCATTGTGATTGACTCTTCATCATCTTCGCCACCACCACCGCCATCATCCCCTACACACCTATGCTTTATGGCCAAGGGTGATCGCAAGGTATCAAATGATGATAGTAGTGGTGATGAACATGCTAGCAATGATGATAGCGATAGTGATGATGATGATGAATATGAATCACCTTCTTATGATGATCTTGTTAAATTGCTAAATCAATACATTAAGATTATTAGAAATAGTAGAGCTAAGAATGAAAAACTAGAGGCTAAGAATGATTCACTTTTAGCAAAATGTGACATAGCCGAAAAGGCTAGTGTTGAGCTTACAGAAGCAAATGATGCTATATCATCCAAACTAAAGGAGCTCAAATCTTCTAAGAAAGAGCTTAAAGATAAACATGATAAACTTGAGGGGATGCACAAAGAGCTCATCACTAGCCACAACAAGCTAAAAGAAAATATACTACTCTTAAGATTAATCATGATAATCTTGTCATTGCTCAAGAATTTCTATCCAATGAGCCACATGATGCTACTAACAATGTTGTTAAGATTGATATAGCTACATCATGTGATGATTTGATCATTGAGAGCATTGAGCAATGTTCTAGTAGCAAAGGCAAGCAAGTGGTTGAGGCCAATGATTATGATGAGTTTGTCAAGCTCAAGAATGACAATGAAAAGCTCAAGAAAGATCTTGAAGAGCTCAAGACCACCAACACCATAGTGCTTGGAACTAGTGATCATGATGGTGACTTGATTCTTGAGAATGAGAAGCTCAAAGAAGAGAACAAGAAGCTCAAGCAAGAGAAAAATAATGATGCTCTCAAGGAAGAGAACAAGAAGCTCAAGTTGGAGAAAGAGCATCTTAAGATTGGATTGAGCAAGTTCACAAGAGGCAAGCATCTTTAAAGTGAGCTACTAATGAACACCATCATGAAGATGGATAGAAGTGGTATTGGGTACATGGCAAACAAAGAGAAGAAGGCTCAAGCTCAACAACAACAAAAGCCAAAGCCAAAGCCAAAGAAGTGTTTTGAGTGTGGACAAGAAGGCCACTTTGCCCATGAGTGCCAAACTCCACCACCACAACCCTTGCCCAAGCATGCTAGACCTTTTGCCTTCAATGCTCATTACATGCTTAGAAAGGATTCTAGTGGGAAGATGAAAGTCATGTTCTTAGGACCTCCAAACAAGAATAGGCCTAAGAAATTTTGGGTTGCAAAGTCACTTGTTGAGAAGGTGAAGGGCCCTCAACAAGTTTGAGTTCCTAAAGCTTGATCTCTTGTGTGTAGGTGAACTACAAGACCGGTGGAAGTCATTGGGTTATTGATAGTGGTTGCACACAACATAAGATTGATGATCCTCGTATGTTCACCTCACTAGATGAAGAAGTAGATGGACAAGAAAGAATCACATTTGGAGATAATTCTAAGGGCAAGGTTAAAGGATTGGGCAAAGTGACAACATCAAATGATCATTCTATCTCAAATGTGCTCTATGTTGCTTCATTGAGCTTCAACTTTCTATCTGTTGGACAATTGTGTGATCTTGGCTTCCAATGCTTGTTCACCGAGAAGGAAGTTGTTGTATCTAAGAAGGATGATGATCAAGTGATATTCAAAGGATTTAGATACAACAACCTATACTTAGTGGATTTCACCACCAAAGATGCTAACTTAAAAACATGCCTATTCACCAAAACAACACTTGGGTGGCTATGGCATAGAAGACTTGCTCATGTTGGGATGAGCTCACTCAAGAAGCTAATGAAGAATGATTTGGTGAGAGGGTTGAAGGATGTGAAGTTTGAGAAGGACAAGCTTTGTAGTGCATGTCAAGTCGGCAAGCAAGTTGCAAATACTCATCCAACAAAGCCTTTCATGTCAACCACAAGAGTGATAGAACTCCTTCACATGGACTTATTTGGACCAACAACATACAAGAGTTTGGTTGGAAATCTTTATTGTCTTGTGATTGTTGATGACTATTCAAGATACACATGGGTATTCTTCCTTCATGACAAATCTGAAGTTGCATCTTGCTTCAAGAAGTTTGCCAAGAGAGCACAAAATGAATTTGAAGTGAAGCTCAAGAAGATTAGAAGTGACAACGGCAAAGAATTCGACAACACAAACATAGAAGACTATTGTGATGAAGTTGGGATCAAGCATGAGGTCTCCGCAACATATACTCCTCAACAAACTGGTGTAGTTGAGAGAAAGAACCAGACATTGATCACTCTTGCAAGAACAATGCTAGATGAGTATAACACCCTAGAAGCTCTATGGGCGGAAGCTATCAACATCGCATGCTATGCATCCAACCGCCTATTCCTTCAAAAGTTTCTTGGCAAGACACCTTATGAGTTGCTCAATGGGAAGAAGCCAAACGTCTCCTTCTTTAGGGTGTTTGGTTGCAAATGCTACATCTACAAGAAGCAGCAACACCTAGGAAAGTTTCAAAGACGTTGTGATATTGGTTTTCTTGTTGGTTACTCATCAAAGTCCAAAGCATATAGAGTATTTAATCATGCCACCAGCTTGGTTGAAGAAACATATGATGTGGAATTTGATGAATCTAATGGCTCCCAAGGAGCACATGAGAATCTTGATGATGTAGGTGATGAACCATTGAGGGAGGCTATGAAGAACATTCTGGTTGGAGACATCAAGCCTAAAGATGATGAAGATGATGTACAAGTAATTGATCCACCTTCTTCATCAATGTGCCACAAGTTGGTGATAAAGATGGGAGAGTAGAAAATAAAGACACTCATGTCTCCCATGATCAAATGGTGGTACAAGCACAAGATGTTGACCCTCCACAACCTCCTCCTCAAGTGGTCAATAGAAGAAACACACCTCTACTACAAGATCATCCACAAGATCTCATCATAGGGAGTCCATCAAAGGGTGTAATGACTCGCTCACAAAAATTTGCTTCATTTATTGCACATCACACTTTTGTCTCTTGTTTTGAGCCTACTAAGGTAGAAGAAGCTCTTCAAGATCTGGATTGGATAAATGTCATGCATGAAGAGTTGAACAACTTCACCCACAATGAAGTTTGGACTCTTGAAGAGTGGCAAAAAGGTGCAAAAGTCATTGAAACAAAGTGGGTGTTTCACAACAAGCAAGATGATCAAGGTGTAGTTGTGAGGAACAAGGCAAGACTAGTTGCAAAGGGGTTCTCTCAAGTTGAAGGTTTGGATTTTGGAGAGACTTTTGCACCGGTTGCAAGACTAGGAGCCATTCATATCCTCCTTGCATATGCATCACATCATGACATGAAACTATATCAAATGGATGTAAAAAGTGCATTTTTAAATGGCTTTATTAATGAACTAGTCTATGTTGATCAACCTCCCAGGTTTGAAGAGCCTAGATATCCTAATCATGTTTATAGGTTGTCCAAGGCGCTATATGGGCTTAAGCATGCCCCAAGAGCTTGGTATGAGCGCCTTCGGGACTTCCTTATTGAGAAGGGCTTCACCATTGGGAAGGTCGACACCACACTATTCACCAAGAAGCTTGATGGGCATATCTTCATTTGTCAAGTGTATGTTGATGATATCATCCTTGGATCATCAAATGAAGATTCTTGCAAAGAGTTTGGTGAATTGATGTTGAAGGAGTTCAAGATGTCAATGATTGGAGAGCTTACATTCTTTCTTGGTTTTCAAGTCAAGCAAATGAGAGAAGGGATTTTCATCTCTCAAGAGAAATATACAAATGATCTTCTCAAGAGATTCAAGATGGATGAATGTAAGCCAATCAAGACACCAATGCTAACTAATGGACATCCCAACCTAGATGAGGGAGGTAACACGGTTGATCAAACTCTCTACTGCTCTATGATTGGTAAATTGTTATATTTAATAGCATCTAGGCCTGACATCATGTTTAGTGTGTGTATGTGTGCTATATTTCAAGCTAATCCTCAGGAAACTCATTTAATTGCCATTAAAAGAATCCTTAGGTATCTTAAGCACACACCAAGCATTGGCCTTTGGTATCCCAAAGGAGCTATATTTGAATTAGTTGGCTATTCCGATTCAGACTATGCCGGTTGCAAAGTGGATAGAAAAAGCACATCCGAAGGGTGCCATTTGCTTGGTAGATCACTTGTGTCTTGGTCCTCCAAGAAACAAAATAGTGTGGCTTTATCCACCGCTGAAGTAGAATACATTGCCGTGGGTGCTTGTTCTGCACAAATTCTTTATATGAAACAAACTTTGCTAGACTATGGTGTAGTTCTAGAAAAGTACCTCTTTTGTGCGATAATGAAAGTGCGGTAAAACTTGCAAATAATCCGGTTCAACACTCACGCACCAAGCACATTGATATCCGCCATCACTTTCTTAGAGATCATGTTGCAAAGAATGATATTTCACTAGAAGGTGTAAGGACCGAGGATCAATTGGCGGATATCTTTACTAAACCGCTAGATGAGGTGACTTTTTGTTGATTGCGGAATGAGCTCAATGTTCTTGATTTTAGTAACTTCACTAAAAAATGAGCTTGTGTTGTCCCTTACATTGCATTGTAATATACAACATGTTTACTCTTTATGGTAATGCATATATGGCTTGTCTAACATGGTTAAGATAACCGCCGAAAAGCATGTGAAGAAGCTTAACCTTGGATCAAACTTGATAAGCAACTAGATTTACTTTCAAGTATTGCATTGCATATGCATGAATGTTGCTTTGTTGTTTATCTTCAATTGCCCTCTTATTGCCTATTTTCTTAAAAAGAATTATAGCCTAAGGCAAAATATTTTGAAAATTTTGAGGGTTTGAGAGAGGTCACTCACATCAGTCCTAATTAGTGTTTATTTAGATCTTATTGAAGTTGGGACTTGATTGGGAACAGGCAACACGAAGGACTTTGAAGATTTGCTGGAAAAGGGTGACCGGACGCTACACCGGACTCTGATGTCTAGCGTTCGGTCAGTTCATAGGAGGTGAACTGCTGTCGAGAAGGAGTGACCGGACGCTGAAACAGTGCTTTCCTAGCATCCAGTTAGATGGCGATCCAGCGTCTAGTCAATCGAAGATGAAGGCGATTGCTTGCACCGAACTCTGGCTACGTCTGGTCGGGGTTCACCGGACGCGTTCGGTCGCGATTCCAAGGGTTTTGAACCTCTCTAGAATCGACCGGACACTGGGTGGTAGCATCCGGTCGCTGCCACTAGAGCGTCCGATCAGTAGAAAACATATGGGATCCGGTTTCTTCTCTGTTTCCTTATTTATTCCATCATGGGGGGGGGCACCATAAAACCAAGATTGAGCTGCACACGCCGTCATCGCTGCCGCGCCTCCTTCGCCCATACCCTAGCCGCCGCAGCTTGCTCACATCAAGCACTCGCCACACAGCCGCTCCTGCCCATAGCCGCACCGCCACTGCCCACGCTGCTGCCCGCACCTCTGCTCCACGCTGCCAGCCCACAGCCGCGCTAGAGCACCCATGCAGCTCCAGCGTTGCCGCCATGCCCATGCCCTAGCACCGCCTCTAGTCCGCGTCACCGTGCACGTGCTCTGACCTAGCGTCGCTGAGCCCCTATTCTAGCACCGTCGTGCTATTGCCCTAGCCCACGCCCGTGCCTCTACTTCACATGCCCGAGCCACATTGTAGTGCCCTGCATCCTCTGTCGCCAATCCTCGCCGCATTGCAACCCTAGCCGACCCGGTGGTTCCCCGATCTGTTCCTATTCTTATCGTTTTGCAAGTTCATCAGGTAGCAAGCCCTCGTTTCCAATTTCGTTCCTAATTGCTTGCTTCCTAGGATTTTGTATCTTTAGATATATTGTATTTATTTGTATATCCTATCTATTCTATCTGTCAACACATAATTTCGTCGCGTGCCGAGGACACACGCAGCAAGCCAGAAGGGTCCGCTCGATGGAGCAGATCCGCCTAGCTTCATCACAGGGGTGGTCGATCCTACGCAATCCTCCCGAGGCGTGCCAGTCAATTTAACCCTGCCATTGACAAGGAGAGAAAGTTCATCAGTAATTAAGGGCGGAACTTGCCGGTGTTGCCTAACAGTTCCGAAAGTACAGCTATGAGAGCCGATATGGAAGGAAATCGGCTAAATAGCCGATCCCAGAATATTCATGAGAATAAGTCAGTTAGAGCTCATGGGGTTGTGTGAAGAAGAATCGGTTATCATTCAGAATAAATATCATTTAAGCAAACATTAATCAATGGCAATAAGATATCAATGATGATTGGTTTATACTGAGCCAATGATTACAAGTAACCGAACTCCTATTTATGTAAAGAAACAATTCAACACCGCTCAACCATCTAATAAAGATAAATCTAATGAACATGTTAGATCTCATCTATCACCATGACTAGTGGGGCATGAGGCAGAATAATGCAGGCCGTAGAAATAACAATAGACTCGACGACCCTAACTCATTACTAATATCAGTGGGGCATGAGGCAGAATCATGCAGGCCATAATACAGTAACAAGATCATGGGGATAACACATCTTTCAACTTATCTCTACTTCAACGATCTCGTGACATGAATTGTTCGTGAAAGCATTCGATATCGGCTAAACAGTCGATTTAGGCATAGCGCACAGTTAAGGTCATGTCTTCTCAGGAACAGATCTACCAACTAACGATCCCCACTCCATGGTGCCAACAGTGGGGTGAGAGGCAGAATCCCACAGGCCGTGATGACGGGCCATGGAACAGTTCTCGCTAACCAATAGATCTACTCAAGGTCGAACATGCCTTAACCACACGCTATGCACGATTAAGATTGATACAAAACAACTAATAGAAACATAACTCATCGTTTAAGATGTAGATTATGTCGCAGAACCGACCAATTTATAAGAGTACAAGTACAATGGCAGCCCGCAAGCGGTCGCACTGTCATACTTGAACCCATATAAACCCGATAGTCCGTTGAGTACCACGACGGGTCTCGATAAACGATTTACAACAACCAAGATCGTACAGGATTCAACATACATGCCACATATTACATAAAGTTCGCAGATACATTTCATCATCAGAGTATGAATAAGAGTTATTACAAACCGAGTTTGATAGATAAAGCGGAAGCAAATAAGTTCGAAAATAAAGTTTCCAACATAGTTTGATACAGTGCCAAGTAAGATCACGGTCCACAAAAGCAAGGATAGGAATTAATAAAGAAGCCTGCCCAAGGCTTACTCCTCATCCACAGCGGGATAGAAGCAACTCTTGCAATAACCATGATACACAGTGCCATCTGCAACAATGGGAAAATAAACCCTGAGTACGAGAAGGTACTCAGCTAGACTTACCCGTCATGAACCAGAAATAATATGACTCCAAGGATTATGCAAGGCTGTATAATTGGACGTAACTTGACAACATTTTGCGTGAAAGGCAATTGACCCATTGTACAATTATGATTCCTTTATCAAGTTAAATATAACTATCCATTTCTAGATTAGCAACTATCCTGTGCCAAATATGTGGTATATCATTTAGAAGCATACAATAGTAACCATAGCAGGTATTGTAATTCCATATTCATCCGAACCATCATGTTCCATAACACAGTTACTACGATGTTGGGACTAGCCAAGTTTCTCACTATCCGGGAGAGACGGCGATTCGAATCGATTTCAACTAGCTGGGAATTTATTCCTAACACAAACCTAGGTCTACCAGCCACGATAGCCTTAGGTCACCTTTGGTACAACTCAGGTACACATTTCACGGGTCCGTACCACGCCGCACAATCTGGAACACCAGATGCTAGGATGCTCAGGCCAAGCCTGCCCTTGGGCTCAGTCTGATCGTTCCCCGGAAGGAGCGCACAATAGAACGGGTCCCGGTCTGAGTTGAATTACTCGGCTTCGCGGTCGGAACGAGTTATCCGGCCAGCTAAGTGAGAGGCATGCGTTCAATCTTGTCAGAAGCGCCAACAACAGTACGATCCTTAACCGACACAGACGGGGATAGATCCACACCCAAGACCTCCATGTCTTGCTGCTTCTCTATCGACTTCCCGTCCGGTCTCGATTTTCTTTTACCCCATGGTTCTGTTCCACGATAGCAGATATAGCCAACCGTGCTCCGGTATCCACCTATATCTCGCAGGTGATAGGACATCACCCGACTTCTACCGGTATAAGCATGGCTAAGCATTTATTCGATCCTGGACCTATACCGGTTAAAGGTGTAATATCTGGACAAGGAATTTATATGCATCAAGTGGTTCCATTCAACTCTTATAACATAATGCATCAATCATAAGTACTTTAAGTAAACATTTGTAAATTACGGGGAGACTTATAATGCTCCGGGGCTTGCCTCGTAGAAAGGAAGTAGGGCGGTGGTCAGGACACTCCGGAAGCTCTTCAGGGTTCTGCTCCACGCCTTCGGGAGCTGCGACTTGCGGATTCTCCTGCTGGTCCCCTTCCTCTGCTTCTTCGAATTCCAGCAACGTGATCTCTTCCTCCGATCCTAGATGCATGAATATGGCATAAGTATTATGAATGCATATATGTTAACAAGTGCATCACGTTTATTGAGTAGGTGCATATCTCTTCTCAATTATTTAATTATCTACTTCCACAATGCACCGATTATACCACAAAACAGCAGTTACTTGTTTTACTCATAATTGGAGTTCTACTAATCCAAATACAGTGATCCTAGACTTTTTGGAAAGCTTATCAAATTCTCTACAACTTTGTTATTAACCATTTTTACAGTGCACATCATGTTCAACATGCAACTCATCAAACTTCAGAATCTGTCCAGAAACTATTCACTTTGCAATACAAAGTAACAATACTTCTACTTCATGTAATCAGTCAAAATTTGACAACCTAAAATCTACCAACAGTTTAAGCATACCAAATACATCCAAGAAAATATAATGGTGAAGCCTAAACTATTTCTTTATATGCCTTTATTATTTTACTGAGATATTTAGGTTAAATAATAAACATATACCAGATGTGCTTCATAAATTCTCAAAAATTTACAGTGTCTTACTAATGCTATCAAAGGACTACTATAAAAATTTCATGTCATTTTACCAAGTAGAACATCCTATACAAAAATGACAAGGAAGCAAGGCTTGAAATAGCATAAATGGAAAACCCTATTGAAAAGTGTCAAACAATAGATTTCCTATTTTTCTTAGCATCCATATGGTACTAGGATTACCTCCAACAAATTTCATGAATTTTGGATTCCTAAATAATTTATATAAATTTACATAAGGATCTCCTAATTATAAAAGAAAAATCTATAACTACAAATCTACACATGCACTCATCTTCAAATTTTTACCAGAGCTCATATATACTAACACTAGCTGACCACAAAAATTTCATAATTTTTGGAGCACAGGAACTCTAGATATAAAATAAACAAATTTGAATGCATTCAAAAGCACATTTCAAATCCCTATTTAAATCTCCAAAAATTTGTACTGTAAATGTCAAGAATATATTTTTCCTAAATACTAAACTTCCTAAGGGACACTAACAATTTATTTCACATTTTTTGAAGCTACCAAACTGAAGATACAAAAATTTACAAAACATATGAAATCTGCATTCAAAATGAACTAGCTTTAAAACATCGAGTCGCTGACACGCGGGACCCAATGGTCAGTTGACCCCACCGGTCAGCGAAACCAAAACAGAGCCGGCGGCGCTGAGCAAGCTCGCGCGGCCATGGCTCGTCGACGGCGAGTCCGCCGGCGGTGACGTCTTCACCAGACGTTCTACTCGACGAGGCGCATCGTTTGCACTACTTGCCCGACCCTAACATCGACTCTAGTGACGACGGCGGCGGCCATGGTGGATCGGTGACGCTAGACGACGGCGCTACGCCGGTGATGACCTCGGTGGCTCGACCTAAAGCTCGGATGAGCACCAGTGTCCTACGGTGAACCTAGCGCATCAGCTATCACGTGGAATGGTAGACTATAACGGTGTGGCCACGACGACAGAACACGACGGTGAAGCTCCGGCGAGAGCGTGTGCGCTGCTGTGGCTTACCAAGCACTCTCAGCGAGCTAGTGCGGGGCGCGGTGAGTCGCTGAGACGAGGGTGGAGAGGTTGTGGTGGTGGAGAAGCGATGAGGGCGGGCTGGTGCTGGCTACGGCGACGGCGGAGCTGCTCGGTGCTGCGGGAGCTCGGTGGCTGCGCACGAGGATGAAGGAGGGCCGGGAAATGCGAAATGAGGGCGCGGACAGGAGCGGGCGGGTGCTGGCGTGATAATGCCGCTCTCCGGTGCGTCGTGGCCTATGCGGTCAGGGCAATAGCGCCGCGTGGCCAAGGCGACCTCCACGCGGCGCACGGTTCCTGCCGGTGTCGGCCACTGAAGATTTTGATTCAGTTCGTTCAGTCATGAAATGCTGAGCCTGACGACGTGTTTTGCAATCGAGTTAACTCCCTATGCAAAGCGATTCAGTGATTTCTTTTAGAACCAAAGTCATAGTCCTAAGTACCATCTCCAAATGTTGTTCAATGATCTTGTGCTAACTCGCAACATAAACTGAGTAAAATCATGATCAAGGTCGGCTTGTCAGGCTGTCAGTGATCCAAGACTTAGCAAAATTTTGTTAAGTGTTGAATCTTGGTTTTGCTGATTTTTGTGGGACCAATTCAAGCAGGTTAGAAGCTAAATCAGTCAATGACCTAAAAATAAAAGTTGTTCCTTATGTCAAACACTACAACTTTGCTTTAGTGATCTCCTCCATGCAAGGTCTCTAACACCTAGTTCAAACTTGGTCAAACAAGCTACATTCAAATGATGATACATACTTAAACTATGACTTAATGACCTATTTAGCCCTAGCCATAAATACCAAAGTTGTTCATGATGATATTCTAAACATGTTTCAGCTATTTGCAAGGTCACACAATCATCTACATGTTTACACTCATGATCATATGCACATACACATGGAAACATGAAATAATAAGAATGTTGCACATGTTTCAATCGAATGTTTCAAATGTCAAAGCTTGTATATGAATGCTTTATGATCATGCTCATGCTATGCAAGTCAAGTTATGCAAGGCTAACACCCGAGGTGTTACAGATTAGATCAGTTTAAGATTAGCAAACGATGGGTTAAATAAGATATAAGGCCGATCTAGATCAATCTCAATCGGGCAGAGTGATATTGTTGTAATTAGATAAACAATGAAAGTAATAAGCAATATCGGTAACTTAATGAATCTACCAAAGACTGCCATTCAAAGGTAGAGCTGATAACTTGACCTCGATCTAATTCAAGCAGTGGGGTGTGAGGCAGAATCACACATGCCATACTTGAATTAGGCAAGAGTCGATAACTAGCTTATACCAGAGCCACAGTGGGGGTCGACCGGATCGATGTAGCCATACGAACAGAGATACAAACCATAACGGTACTTACAACAAGCAGTGGAGGTCGACCGGATCGATGTAGTCGTACTTCCTAAAGAACTCACCGAGACCTACTCTACTCCTACTCCTAAGGGGTGGCCGGAGCCGAAAAAAGTAATTGACTTGTATTTGATTGATTGGTTCCCTCTTACAATAGTCGGGGTTTGGTATTTATACCTGGAGCCTAAACATGAATCCTATTTGGGCACGATTTGTTACAGACTTTGGCATAAAAATATTCCTAATTTAAGATAACTTGGACTCTAATCTTTCCCTTTTTGTAGAGTCCAACATGTTTTCGTCCTGGCATTGATCGTAGCCTTGTCGTTATCTGCTGGTGCTGTCCAAAGAAAGCCGATTCCTAGATTTCGCGTTTGAATCAGTTGTTTCTAATCCGCCCGCAACTGATCCCTTGATGATACGATTCTGGGAGCTTCTAGGTCTCTGTGACCTTTCTTCCAAATTTTGGTGTAAACACACGCCCCCCCCAATTTTGGGACAAAAGAAATTTTGTTCCAAAATTACCATGTTCGTGCTCCCGATAGGCCTCTAGTCACGGGTAAGGAATCTTGGGGTCTACTATTCATCACCATCCATATCAAACCATGAGTCCATGCTTCAAAACTTTTTCAGAGCATTATTGCTCCATGGGCGTTTGGACTCATCCTTCCAAGCCGGCTATAAAATGGCTATCTGACCCTGGTGAGAGCAAATTCAACAATTCAGCCATGTTTTGTTTTTATCTGCTTCCTTGGGTGTCTCCTATCCCACTGGATCCTCCATGGTTTATCCCTTTGCTATGCAGATCTTGAGCGATTAGAAGAATTCTTGTGCATGGGGTAATTGTGTCACTTATTCTAGCATTTCGTTGAGCAAGAAGACCAGCCATCGCGGTTAGAAGAATTCTTGTGATATCACCTGAGTCTTCTCTCTATGCTCACAAAGTTGTTTTAGTGTTTTATGAAGGCTAGAATATGTGGACACCTTCCCCTTATTTGTTCCATCAAATGCCTATTGGGAAAGCCACAAGCTTCTTTCCAGCGGTTTCCCAGTCACCGAGGAATTAGCTGGGTATCTGCTAGGCAGGCGGCTCTTCCCTTTCTCTTGCACAATATTATCAATAGGCCGATGTGACTTGGTTCACGATGACCCTCGGCCTTATGGGGATCTGGACTCCCTTCAATCCAAAGAGGCCTTGGTGGGTAGATCTCTAGTTAATGTAGATTCTTTGTATCCGTCCCACGATGCTTCGTAGTTTGGGGAAACGATACATTCGAATTTGTTACCCTTCCGTTATCTGTCTCCTGAACTTCCGGAGTGCCGTTCCGCTTCCGTTTCTAATTCCAAACTCACACCCCTGGCGAAATCTATCTTCTCGCCTTCCTAGGCTATATAAATGGGTCTCGGTAGTTGATCTAAGGATAACTCACTTTGCCCCAAACCTTCTACACCCTTAGCATAGTTCCTGCTTTTCCATAGGTCAGAGATCATGGAGAACAGCAAGAGGTCCCCTGAGAAGGTCTTCATCGGATCTGCATCATCGCGTCAGTGCCCTCGTCATCAGGAAGGTGTATCCCGTGATGCCTCTGCTGCCTTGGGGAACAGGGTCGACTCCATTCGGCCTTTAGGGCCTTCCTCATTGACGGCTTGCCACCAGCCCTCTTGCCATTAGATGAGGCAGATTGATAATGATGGTCTACTTGCCTCCATTGATCGACATGGCCAGAGTCTTGCTGAGTATCTATCCCTCATAGAATCGGCCCTGCCCACGGTCTAATGCCGGTCACCTCCTGCGGTCGATTCGGTGGAAGATAGGTTGGCCAAGGCCGAGTCCAAAATTGTAGGTGAGATACCTATCGTAACCTCTCCTTCTTTTCAATTTTGTCTCTGAGACTCTGATCACCTCCCCTTTGAATCTTTTAGATCTATCTGCTCAACTAGAGAGCCTTCGATCAACTACGGATCATGCGGCGGGATTTGTCAATGCTAGGGGTGCCGTTCCGATGGTTCGTTTGCATGACATCCCAAATCGTGTCAGGGAGGTTGCTCTCCATGGCGTTCGTCATGGCGCTGCCATGGCGTTGGCTGCCGCCCAAACCCATTTGGGCCAAAATCTTCAGCTTCGTCTCCATGGTTTTCCAGACGTAGCATACCTTGGGGAGCGGGAGCGCTTGGTCAAGGATTTCATGAGTGCCGCCAATTCTGTAGCTTTTAATACCTTGGCCGATGACATATTAGGCAAGGTTTTCCTCGGCCCGTAGTTTGTAATAGGCGATATTTAGTAGATAATTTTCTTGTCTTGGCACTATGCGCATCACTTTTGTTTATGCTTGCTTTTTCAGCTAAAGAGCCAATTTGATATAGCCGATCTAGGCCCTTGGTTTCACCAAGTCTGAAAACGCGGCTTTTATTAAGAGAACTCTTTGATTTCCTACCTTTCAGTTGCTCAGTGCTATATTTCCATTAGCATTAGTGAAGTGGCGCTTCGCCTTCCATTAATTGTTGTTGCCTTTTACACATCCCGAGGCGTCTGCCTCTTCGCTTCATGTCTTCAAATACCAACCGAGGGCTTTGGCTTCAAACGTCTCTCTATCTGCAACCGTTCCTTCGCTTTCTTCCATCTGCAAAAACCTTGCAGCGGTTCCACTCCTCTTTTCTATAGATTCACTCATTCCTCATGGCCGGCGAAGGTAATCAAGGCAAGCGCGCGGCAGAGGAAATCTCGGTGGAAGACATGCCGATGAACTAGCGTCCTCGGCGCATAAGGTAAGATTGGCAACCCTTGTTCACGATGATGGTCTGCTCCGACTTGCCTATAAGCTCATTGTGAATGACAGCCTTCACTCTTTTCCCAGGACTGGCAATCCTGCTGACACTACATCTTCTGTGCTGGCTTCATCGTTGGGTTCTTCCAACTCATATGATGGTGATGATGCCCGGTGCTTCTTCTAAGAATGGAGGGCGGCTGAGGACCGCTATTCCAAGGTGATTTTGAATAATGGTCAGCTGGAGATTCGCTTAGGACTCCTCCAGGCTGCTCTTAATGCGGAGGAGGAGACCAACGCCGTTCAAGCGCGGCTGGCTGAGTCTGACGCCACGGTAGTAGGTAAGATGAGCTTCATGAATGTTTCCATCCTAGCTTCCATTGCCTTTGCCTTGATATTCTTCTACAATTGCCAGCTCAAACGGTGCAACTAGAATCTCTTCAATCAGCGGTAAATGCGTCCGCGGACGCCGTCAATGCAAGGGGTCCCCCATTGACGTTTGCCTCCAAGACATCCCGGCCCACATCCAAGAGATTGCTCTCCATGGCGTTCGTCATGGTGCGGCGGTGGCACTAGCTGCGGCGCAGGTCCAAATCGGGCATGATCTCCATACCATGGAGGTTGGCTTCCCGACCGACGATGGCCCTGAGGGACATGCAGATTTGATAGAAGATTTCACCGCAATGGCAGAGGTCATCGTGGACATTACACCCGCTCAAGATGTGGTGAACAAGGTCTTCGATTAGTTTGCATTTAGGATAAACCAATGAATGAAGACTCATGTTCCTTTATGATTGTGTTTCAATGCAATGCCTTCGTGTATGACTGTTTCTATCTTTTGTTTTTGCTATATAAGTGATACATATCGTATCGGCTTTTATTGCCTTTGAATATGTTTACTTTTTGAACTAGAGGCGATACCCTCCTTGTACCGGCTATTAGAGCCGAGAATGAATCGGCTACCGAGTGTTGATCAGACGCTAGGATAACGTCCCACAAAACTTTCAATATAAAAGGTCAGACGAGTAATCAACCTAGGTCAAGCGTCCTATTAAGCGAAACAGAACTTCTCTTAAGAAATCCATTAACTCTGAGTCGTACTTACACTTTAACTCGGCCTTCACATACATCGGCCTAAACCCATTTCCAAGACTTAATGCTCATTTTCCCCTTGATCCAACGGCCGACGTGAAGCTGTGACTTTTCTACTAAAACAAACTCTCAGAGCCGATCGCTTGCATAGGCTGTTGGCTTTCATTACTGATTTTAATGAAGCCTCCTTCCCATGACTTGCTAGAAAAACACTCGAAATCTCCTAGTTCCCAAAAGACTGGATCGACTGTCGTAATGTTTACGAACTCGTTAGCACAAACTAGTTCGACATCATCTCCATGCCATTGAATCAAAAATTGATGCATGGTCGACGGTATGCAGCAATTCGCATGAATCCAATCATGACCGAGGAGTAAACTGTATGATCCTTTCCCATCAATAACAAAGAACATAGTGAGCAGAGTTTTACTCCTGATTGTCAGTTCGACGTTTATTGCCCCCCGGGTCTTGAAAGTATTTCCTCCAAAGTCTCTAAGCATCATGTCGGTCTCAAGCAAATCTCCTGGTCCCTTGACAAACTTACGTAAAGTGGTGTATGGCATAAGATTGACAGAAGCACCTTCGTCCACCAACATCTTGTTCATCGGCTTCCCATCAACAAAACCTTTCATGTATAAAGCCTTTAAGTGCCGATGCTCGATTGGCTTATCAAATAATGCTTGCTGCACAACCGTTAACTTGGCAACCATCTCTTCATACTCTGACTCGTCGAAGTCTGAATAAACTCCCTGATCTGCCGGAGCTCTGAACTCTGATGATAACAGAAAAGCCATTTGGATATTAGCCGATGGTTGCCTCTTATCAGCTATCTGCTTGGTATGCCATACTTGAGTTTTACCGGGTGCCTGAGCCTGTTCCATCTCTCTGTTCCTTAGGTGCTGCACCCTCTTCTTTTGGCTTCTCGTCAAATCTCCTAGGCACCACTGGCCTTCCTGCCACGTGTATATTCTTTCAGTGCCTTCCTCTTCATGATCAGCCTAGTTCTGTCCAATGACTCTTTTCCCCAACCGATCATGAACACTTTTGTTTTTTAAGCGCCGATCCATGTTGTTATAATGATATGCATCTTGAGCATAGATAGACCGGCGGTTGGTTCGAGATTGCCTATACTCCCGATATTGATTGCTACATTCTAGACAGTTGTGTCTGGTAGGCAACTTCAAACCTTCATTCCAGCAATGTCTAAAGAAGGGACAATTCCAATGTAATTCAGCTTGTTCCCTTTCATACTTCTCTTTTTCTAATTGATGCAGGTATGTTTGATCTTTTAACCAACGCTGATAATCATTTTCCTTCTGCCACTGCCATTTATTCAATAGAATCTGAGACGTGACCCGCGGCTTTGACGTCTCTGCTTTCGACATCTCCCCCTGCTCGTATCGGCTCTTTTGTTTGACACGGCGTCTTCTAATCTCTCTGTACTCATCAGCCGATATTTGCATCTTCGGATCAACTGTTCCAGCTTCTTTTGATTTGGCCGATGTTAGAACCTTAGTTTTTTCTTTGAACAGCCCAGCATCAACCAAGTTCTGATCTCTTGGGAAAGGATTATCATTGACTTTCATCTTTCGAGGTGTATCGAATTTGAGCCTCCCTTGCTGAATAGCTCTCTGTATATGCTGCCTGAAGATTCTACACTCATTAGTGGAATGAGAAGTAGCGTTATGAAATTTGTAGAACTTCTTGTTCTTCAACTGATCAGGGGGCAACATGACATGACCATCGGGCAACTTGATATGCCCCTTCTCAAGCAAGAAATCGAAGAGCTTGTTCGATTTGGTAACATCAAAGTCGTAACTCTCCTCAACTCCTCTTCCCCAAGGATTTGGCACCATCACTATCTTCTTGCCCCAATTCCATTCAGCTATAGCAACCTCTTCTTCTTCATCTTCATAGCCGTCATCGACTGAATATGGATCATAAGCTTCGGCCACTGAGGTACTCTTCTAGAATCGGGTATTTCTACGTATGCTCTAGAATTGGCTATTAAGTGCTGCCACTCATTGAGCCAGTTGACTCAAGTTGTCAAATTCCTGCCCCAGCAATTTCTCTTTCCACATCGGCAGCATTCCTTGTACGGCTAAAGCAGCTAACTGATCATTGGCCAAGCTCAACGAGAAACACAAATTCTTAGTCTCTTAGAATCTCTAAAGAAACTCAGTGCCCGATTCATTAGTCCTCTATCTCATGGTTGTCAAATCGGTTATTTTCTTCTCTCCAGTCCCAGTGTAGAAATATATATGAAACTTCTTCTCTAGGTCAGCCCAATTGGCAATGGAGTTGACTGGTAGTGACGAGAACCAAGTGAAGGCCGGCCCTGATAGGGACAAGGACAAGAAACGAACTCGATGGGCATCCTCAACTGATGCTTCGCCCAATTGTGTAAGATACCGACTGACATGTTCTATTGTGCTTGCACTATCTTGACTAGTGAACTTGGTGAATTCCGGGAGTCCATAATTTATAGGAAGAGCGACTAAATCATACCACTCTAGATATGGGCGTTTGTACGAAAAGGTCAGCCCTTTTGGCTTTAGGCCGAACTGATTCTTCATCATCTCGGTCACCTTCAGCAGCAACTCGTTAGCTTGTGAATTTGGATTTCTTGGTACTTGCTGACCCATCTGTGGATTGAAATCCTGTGTGCCTTGATATCCTAGATTTGGTATCATGTGGAGGGTGTTATAATCCATGCCATAATGATAGCCTTGTGGAATCTCAATCTGTTGGGTCCTTTGCTAGTTAGCTGCTTGAAGTCTCTGATTATAGACATAAGGATCTATATCTCTACGGATCTTCTGAACGGATGGTGCTATCTTTTGAGCCGACGACGGTATGTGGCCTGATATGCCAAAATTGATCATCTAGTTCTGATTTTTCCTCACCGGCTGTTGCACATGCTGTATTGATGGTCCAAGATTGTACTGTATCTGATTCATAGTAGCACCTGGAGTTTGTTTAGATAAACCTTGAAGTGTCTGGACTTCACCATTACCAGCTAGTGCTGCTTCTTGATGGTTGGTGCCAACTTGATTAGTCCCTTGGGTCAATGGATCTGAAATGTTGTAACAAGTCGATCCAACCTGACTAACTGGAATTCCATGAATCGCCTCTTTCATGGCGTTGTGAAATGCGTCAACGAAAGCTTCATTGCGGCTTGACAGGGCATCACGAATAGATTTGTCTATGGCTTCCACAAAGAAACGCATGTCTTCAGCTTCAACTGTATCTGTTTGTCCGTGTAGTAGAACTCTTGGTAGTGGAAATTTCTAAATAACTATGCTGTCATGTGTTTTGGTGTAGGACTACAAACACTTCTTCTGAAATTCTTCCATAGCTTTGTTGATGGTATCCCTATCTTCATTAGGTAGGTCTTCATAATGTACCATAAGGATGTCATTATTGTTATGAACCGCCATGATGATTGTGGTGTCCCACCGGGCGTGCCAGAAACATGTGTCGACATAGAATTTCATCCCGTGCCGAGGACACACGCAGCAAGCCGGAAGGGTCCGCTCGATGGAGCAGATCCGCCTAGCTTCAGCGTAGGGGTGGTCGATCTAGTCAATTTAACCCTGCCATTGACAAGGAGAGAAAGTTCATCAGTAATTAAGGGCGGAACTTGCCGGTGTTGCTAGACAGTTCCGAAAGTACGGCTATGAGAGCCGATATGGAAGGAAATCGGCTAAATAGCCGATCCCAGTATATTTATGAGAATAAGTCAGTTAGAGCTCATAGGGTCGTGTGAAGAAGAATCGGTTATCATTCAAAATAAATATCATTTAAGCAAACATTAATCAATGGCAATAAGATATCGATGATGATTGGTTTATACTGAGCCAATGATTACAAGTAACCAAACTCCTGTTTATGTAAAGAAACAATTCAACACCGCTCAACCATCTAATAAAGATAAATCTAATGAACATGTTAGATCTCATCTATCGCCATGACCAGTGGGGCATGAGGCAGAATCATGCAGGCCGTAGAAACAACAATAGACTCGACGACCCTAACTCGTTACTAATATCAGTGGGGCATGAGGCAGAATCATGCAGGCCGTAATACAGTAACAAGATCATGGGGCTAACACATCTTTCAACTTATCTCTACTTCAACAATCTCGTGATGTGAACTATTCATGAAAGCATTCGATATCGGCTAAACAGACGATTCAGGCATAGCGCATAGTTAAGGTCATGCCTTCTTAGGAACGGATCTACCAACTAACGATCCCCACTCCATGGTGCCAATAGTGGGGTGAGAGGCAGAATCCCATAGGCCATGATGACGGGCCATGGAATGGTTCTCGCTAACCAATAGATCTACTCAAGATCGAACATGCCTTAATCGCACGCTATGCACGATTAAGATTGATATAAAACAGCCAATAAAAACATAACTCATTATTTAAGATGTAGATTAGATCAGTTTAAGATTAGCAAATGATGGGTTAAATAAGATATAAGGCCGATCCAGATCAATCTCAATCAGACAAAGTGATATTGCTATAATTAGATAAATAATGAAAGCAATAAGCAATATCGGTAACTTAATGAATCTACCAAAGACTGCCATTCAAAGGTAGAGTCGATAACTTGACCTCGATCTAATTCAAGCAATGGGGTGTGAGGCAGAATCACACAGGCCATACTTGAATTAGGCAAGAGTCGATAACTAGCTTATACCTGAGCCACAGTGGGGGTCGACCGAATCGATGCAGCCATACGAACAGAGGTATAAACCATGATGGTACTTACAACAAGCAGTGGAGGTCGACCGGATCGATGCAACTGTACTTGCTGAAGAACTCGCCGAGATCTACTCTACTCCTACTCCTAAGGGGTGGCCAGAGCCGAAAAAAGTAATTGACTTGTATTTGATTGATTGGTTCCCTCTTACAATAGCCGGGGTTTGGTATTTATACCCGGAGCCTAAACATGAATCCTATTTGGGCATGATTTGTTACAGACTTTGGCATAAAAATATTCCTAATTTAAGATAACTTGGACTCTAATCTTTCCCTTTTTGTAGAGTCCAACATGTTTTCGTCCTGGCGTTGATCGTAGCCTTGTCGTTATCTGCTGGTGCTGTTCGAAGAAAGCCGATTCCTAGATTTCACGTCTGAATTAGCTGTTTCTAATCCACCCGCAACTAATCCCTTGATAATACGATTCTAGGAGCTTCTGGGTCTCTATGACTTTCCTTCCAAATTTTGGTGTAAACACTATCGTGCAACGAGTTGGTGTCATTGTGGTCCCTTTGGCAGTTGTTAGTTAACTCGGGGCCAAGCTCGCGAGTATGGATCGAGGCCAAGCCTCGGAAGTGATAGTTGGTTGTTGATCTTCGTTAGCGACAGTTATTCTTTTTAGATCCATCAGATGGCTCATGTCAAGAATGTCGGAGGTGGTCCCGGTGATGAGGATCCGAGGCCCCCGCCTCGCCAGCCTACAGATGCAAAAGGCAAGGTGACAAAGAAGCTAGCATCGAGGAAGTGCAAGTACCCTAATGCAGATACAGTGAGAGCAGCCACAGTTGGAGAGGCCGCAGAGCACATAGAGAGAGGAGGTGCTCGGAGTGGTGTTGTCATTGCAGATCAGCTCTCTCCATCTATGAGGGCTGCACTTGAGCAGGTTGAGCGCCGTCATGGTGGTCCAGCTGGGACTCTCATGGTTGGAGGACGACATGTGGCTATTGATGAGAGTCAGCCTCAGGGGGAGTCACAGCAGCAGCCACAGCCAGTAGAGCAGACTCAGGAGGGACAGCAGGCCGAGGAGACAGAGTAGGCACCTTAGCCACAGCTTCGCCGCTCTGGTCGTACCCGTGCTCCAGTCACACCGAGGCCAGAGACACAGCGGAGGGGTTCTTGCCCACCGCCTAGACCACAGGGTCCGCCTCTAATGACTCACTTTGATTTGAGGGCTGCCATGGCCAAGCAGGTGCAGCAGCTTAGATTTGTGGACTCTGAGCAGTGGTTTCCACTGAGGCGGGATGAGCGTGCTTCAGAGGGTTTCTAAACACCTCTATAGGAAGATTTTTATAATGCATATCTTAACAGTAGGGCAGTATTCAGATCTCAGAGGGTGTGCAACATTAAGACCATTGTAGCAGTAGCTGGAGAGCATATTCGCCCTTACCTAGCTTACATGCCAGGACTGATAGATTTACTTGGATGGACAGGCTTATATGTTCCATCTTGGGTCCATCAGTTCTATGCTACACTCTGGATTGACCCGCAGCACAGATTTATACACTTTGCATTCAGAGGCAGAGATTACAGGCTAACGAGCACTAGGCTCAGAGAGATACTCAGGCTTTAGGAGCAGCCTATCCGGCTACATGAGGTTTGCTATGGACAGACAGCGCCCCCCTAGACGCCCTCATGGTGGTATGGTGCCCCCTACAGATCTAGTCCACCATTGTTTTACAGAGCCATTCGGCGAGGGGTCGAGCAGGACACCCAGTGATCTCACTCCTACGGCTAGAGTGTTGGATGCCATTATGAGGAGGACACTGCTTCCGAGGATGGGTATAGCGAGGGCTTGACTCGCATACAGTTATGGTTACTGAACACTCTAATATAGCAGACAGTGTTTGACATTTGGGATCTCCTTCTATCAGAGATGGAGGATACTATTGTAGAGGGGTTTAGGGGTCACATGCAGCTGCCATATGCTCACTAGATTACATTCCTAATCCATAGGGCAGTTATTGTGAGGCCACCAGAGATGCTGGCAGAGTATAGTGGTGCTACTACAGAGTTCCCTGCATACAACATGACTCAGATGATCCAACATAGTATAGTGAGGACACCCAGCTAGCCGAGCCAATGTCTAGAGGTGCCAGAGACTGCAGCTCAGCAGGATGAGACCATTAGGAGCATAATAGCTATAGAGGAGGAGGAGCTTGATGCTCAGCAGGAAGGGATTGTCGCGAGTGACCCCAGTGACAGCTCAGATGATGACTACCAGCCTATTTCTCAGATGCCTCCACGTCGACTTGACCATGAGATCAGTAGTTCTAGTTCAGCTCCACCTGCACCGCAGACAGACCCCGCTCTACTTGCCATACTTGAGCGGATGAGGCAGGATCAGGCTCGCCAGGCTCAGGAGAAGCTACCACTTTTGCTCAGTTTTAGACTAGGCAGGATGAGTTCCAGTGACAGCAGCAGGCAATCCAACAGCAGCAGTAGGCTATACGGCAGCAACAGCAGGTCATGCATCAGCAGTAGCTTCTCATGCAGCAACATCTACTAGGGTTTATGCAGCATGTTGTGACAGTTATTAGGGCTCTATCGCCATAGCCTTCACCCCAACTTAGTCAGCCTGCCACCACTTCTATGACTCCAGCATTACAGCCTAGTGGGCTTCAGAGTCAGGGATAGCCACCAGCACAGTTTGCGTCACCTACAGAGCAGGTGTCCCAGTGGTTTGCCTCACCAGTGTTAGTCCCGTAGTTCACACCTCTTCAGACGGGCTTCACATCGGCTCAGACTTCTTCGCTGCTAGTGCCAGATACTTCAGTCTCCAGGAGCCTTGGAGCGACTTTCAGTGAGTTGATAGGGCAGCCTACTCTGCCATATTTACATGTCCCAGGTCCTTCTATAGTTGTACCTATTACCGGGACTACAGAGACGCTCCCTTCTTCTATTGCATCATCAGAGCCGCCTGCTTCAGTGATACCTACACAGTCTATGGCTGCTCTAGTCCCTGATTCGACCCAGACCGCTTCAGCATCGCTTCCAGCTACATAGGGTTAGATAGCTCAGAGCTCAAGGTCAGATGATGATGGCACATAGTTCCAGCTCACTCCTCGTACCTCAGCGCCCGACTCGTCCGCTGCAGCCCTGCCGACCGACCCTTAGGTTTTGGTGTTTGACACCAAAGGGGGAGAGGGATCGAGTATGTTAGATTTAGGGGGAGTGACTTAGAGGGAGCTTAGTATTCTATTATATTTGGTTTTTATGTGTGATACACTATTATGCATTCGTGTGTGTTTACTTTCATGCATCAAACTATTTATGTGATAGTGATATCTACGTGATCATGATATTTGACATGTGTGCTCTCTACTTTGAATCTTTTATATATCATATCACTAGTGTTATGCTCATTTGCTTTGCTTCCGTGTTTTACTCCGATGCAAATGAGCTTTATTACTTGTACTCATGCTTATTTCATATCTTTTGAGTACATTATGTTGGCTTGGGTCATATAAGCTTGCCTAATTCTTTTGTTCTTATTGACAAAAGCTTATATGAATCAAGCATGTTAAAAACCTCAACTCTTTCATATACTCGAGGTGGTATTGTCATCAATCACCAAAAAGGGGGGAGAATGAAAGCATCTAGGCCCCTAGTTGGGTTTCGGTGATTAATGACAATACGTGATTACTGTGACTAACGTGTGTTTTGCAGAGGCAATTAAGTTAGGTCACGGTAATGGAGATCGATTGGGCTATCATGGTGGTCATGCCCCTATGATGGAAATCATTTCGGTTTTCAAACGATGGACGATAAGGTTAAGGATGGACTAGTTCTAAGTGTCGATTGGAGTTGAAGAGACACTTAGAGTAGTTTAGGACTTTGTTTTTTCCTTTGGTCATACTATTAAGGGGGGTATGGACGGATAGCTTGACCTAGGTGAGTCTAGTGGGTTAGGTGTGGTGCACACTTGCTAAACCTAGCACTAGGTAGCTCCTAAGAAGCCCTTAGATCCATTGGAGCAAACTTCATTCACATATGATCGAGAGTTGGAAGTGAATGGAGGATCAAATACTGACCGGACACTAGCTCCGGGTTGACCAGACGCTGGCGCAGAGTTTGGTCAGTTCATTTGATCAAGGTGAAGTCATCTAGAAGTGACCAGACACTGAGTCCCAGCATCCGGTCGACTCCAGTAAGGTTCCAGAGAGGGAAAATCACGACCGGACGCTGTCCAGTGTCCGGTCACCACTTAAACACTAGAGTTCATGGAGAACTAACCAGAGCGTCCGGTCAACATGACCGGAGCGTCCGGTCACCCCACAGAAGCACATAACGGTTCGTTTTTCAGCCATGCTTATAAATACTTCCTCCATTCGTGTATTACTTTTGCTCATTCCAATAGTTGAGAAACACCTTTGAGAGTGTCAAGAAGAGCAAGGTCCTAGTGAGGTGATTGAGATTTGAGAATCCCAAAGAGAGCCCTCATTAGTGAGATCAAGAGTAGCAAAGTGTGCATCCACCCTTCTCATTAGGCTTGTCGTGGTCAAGTGAGAGTTTGTGCTTGTTACTCTTGGTGATCGCCATCACCTAGACGGCTTGGTGGTGATTGGGAGTTTGGTGATCATCCGGCGGAGCTTGTGGATGACCCAACTCAAGTTGTGAGCGGTTGTGGGTGATTCACCGCGACAGAGTGTCAAAGAATCAACTCGTAGAGAGCACTTGATCCTTGCGCAGATCAAGGGGGAGCTACACCCTTGCGCGGGTGCTCCAACGAGGACTAGTGGGGAGTGGCGACTCTCCGATACCTCGGCAAAACATCACCGCGTTCCTCCTTCTCTCTTTACTTTGAGCATTTACTTTGAGCAATTCAATTCTTGTCATTTACATTCATAGAATTGCCATGCTAGAGTAGGATTGGAACATAGGTTGCTAAACTTTTATGCGGTAGATAGATAGAAACACTTTCTAGGCACAAGGGGTTAATTGGGCTAACCATAGGACTTAATTATTGCAAAGAAATTTAGAATTAGCACAATTCACCCCCCCTCTTGGGCATCTTGATCCTTTCACTATGGATGCGGCGAGTTGGGGCACTTTGTGAAAGTTTGTCCAAACAAGCCCACACCCAAGACAAAGAAGAAGACGTGCAAGAACCAAGCCCTCACATCAATAAGGTCATGGGATGATTCTTCAAGTGAAGAACATCATCACAAGAGGCGATGCCGCAAGCACTCATCATCAAGCTCTTCTCGTATGTGCCTTATGGCACGAGGTAACGAAAGCTCATCCTCTAGTGAGTGATAGTGATGATGAAATACCTTCTTATGATGAAATTGTGCAATAAAATCTTAATTATGCTAAAGTTTGCACTAGTCAACAAAAGAAGCTCGAGAAATTAAAAGAAAAGCTAGCTAGTTCACAAGAAGCATACAAAACTTTGCTTGAACAATATGAGAACTTTGCTAATCTCAATGTTGAACTATCTACTAAAATTGAGCAACTTAAGGCTAGTGCAACAACAAATGCATGCACAATTAATGATGAGCAACTTGTAAAGAAAAATGAAAAATTAAAAGAAAAGTTAGCTAGCTCACAAGATGCTTATAAAAGTTTGCTTGCTAAAATGGAAACCATGTGCAAACTTTGTGATGAGCTAACTAATAAAGTTGCTAATCTTGAAACCGTTAGTACAACCTCCACCAAGGCATCTAAAAAGAAAAGCTCTATCTATATTATGTCTGAAAAGGATGCCTCTACTTCTTGTAATGATTTATATTTAGACTCATCTTTGTGCAACCAAGTTTGTGTTGAGAAAGTTGTTGTAGATACATGCACACAAGAGGTTGCAAACGAGAATGAGCAACTCAAGCAAGAAGTAGCTCGCCTCACCAAGGACTTGACTCAAGTGAAAGGCAAGGCAAAACAAGCCTAACTTTATCAAGATAACACCATCAAGGGAGTGAAGAAGCTTGATGAAGAACAAATTGTGGTTTGCTACGTGTGCCACAAGGAAGGTCACAAGTCCTATGAGTGCAAGGTGAAAAATGGGGGAGGAGCAATGAAGAAAGAGAAGAAGCAAACAAGCAAGCTCTCAAACACCTACACCAACAAGGTGGACAAGAAGGCCTCCACACCTTATCTCTTGAAGAAGAAGAAAAATGATAAGGTGGTGGCCATCAAAGTGAACAAGCAAGCCAACAATGGGATCAAACGCTTTTGGGTGCCAAAGGAAATCATTTCCAATATGAAGAGCACCAAGAAGGTTTGGATCCCGAAACGGAAGTGAGAAGTCCGATGGACATCGGGGAATTTGGAGACTTAGCAAAGTAAGGTTGCATTTCATAGGGTGCATCATAATGGACAAAATCATTGTCAAGTGGGTTAGTAAATACTATGGACCCAAATTCTCCTTCCCATGTTAGGTAACTAGATTCAATTTCCTTCAAGTAGTATCAATTTGGATTTCCTACAAGTGGTATTTCTTACAAATTGATATCTTTAAGCATCTAGTTACTTTTTATGCCAATGTTTGCATTTGCATGCTTATATCTTTTGTCATGCATACACTAGGTTTATCTTATGGTAGGCTTGCTCGGTTTCATTCTTAACCCTTGGAGCAAACCTACATGGTTTTAAATTGTTTTGGAGCACGACACATAGCTAGTATTATAATTGTTCATCTAATATGTGCCAAAGTCCAAATTATAGATAATTTCTCTCGAATATCATCTTCGAAAATGATTCTCACATTCATGAGATGTCATCTTTCAAGTGGTATTATTGATTCTAAAATCAATGTGCATGACTTCTACAAGTATCCCACACTTATGTGCACAAATTTAGGGAGAGGTTACTCTACAAGTTGGATGCGTTGAGACTAACAGCTTTTCAAGCTTATCATGTGTGTAGTAGTCTCATTGCAAGGAAAATGGAGTCCCCGGAGTCAAACATCTTACTTCAAATATCCACCACTAATTGTAAGTGGTAGAAATCAAATTGGTTTCCACATGTGGTATTTCTAAACCGATATCATCATGTTGATTTCATTTTGATATTTATATGCTTTCTCCATGCATTATATACATTAAATTCCCTTGAGCAATAATTTGCCAAATATGCATATGCCTTGTTTTCTACCATATGTATGCATATATTTAGGGGGAGCTTAATCTATATAATGTGAGAGTCAAATTTTATGACCTATTCCACTCTACACATAAAGGATCACAAAGTTTGACCCTCTCTTGTGCTACTAATGTCTTTCTTTTCGGTGGTTGATTCCAAAGGGGAGAATTTAGAGGACCAAAAGCAAGCATTAATAATTTACATGTGGTAATGGTCCGAGAAAGAGAGGATAGTGGATTATGGATTGCCTATGTAATGGGAAGAATTTGTAGGAAGCAAGGCTTAAATCCATAATGCCATATGGGGACATTTGCAAGGGCAAGATAAGTTTTTATGTGGTATCCTTTAGTTTTACAAGTAGTATCTTTTAGCATTATATAATCTTGCCCCTTCCATTGCATCCTAGCAAGTAGGTAGTTTTTAAATTTCAAAATTTTTATTATTTGCTGCTTTGGTCGTGTTGTCATCAATCACCAAAAAGGGAGAGATTGTAAGGAAAATGGACCCTTAGGCCATTTACTTTGGATTTTGGTGTTTGATGATCAACACAACCAAATTGGACTAATGAATTTGCAAGTGATTGTTTTGTAGTTCAATAGGATGAAAGACGTGACTTGGACGAAGACAACGTGATGATCCGATGATCAACACCATAAGCAAGACCTTAGAAGCACAAGAGAAGACCCAAGATATCAAGCAAAGTCCAAGCATGAAGATAGGAACCAAGCCGTACGCAAGATCATGAAGAAACGAGCTCACAGTAGTGACCGAACGCTGGATCGGACGCTGGTAGCATAGTGACCGGATACCCGATCAAGAGGCTCGGCGACAGCAGTGACCGGACGCTGGCGACAGATCGACCGAACGTAGGACAGCATAGTCCGGTCGAGTACAGAGAGGTTCTAGAGCGGCGAAAATGCGACCGGATGCGTCCGGTGGCATGTGACCGGACGCTGGCATCGTCCATCAGTTGATCGCGGCTCTAACGGTCGGGACGACCGGACGTGTCCGGTCAGTAGCAGAAAAGCAAGATTTCATCCCTAACGGCTACTTTCTTAGTGTGGCTTATAAATACAACCCCCAACCGGTCAAATGAAAAAGGTGAAGCTGAGGAAACATATCAAGGGTGTTGATACATCATTTTAGTGATCTCCACTTGCATAGTGCTTAGTGTTTTATTAGGTGATTAGCGTAGGTGCTTTGTGAAGTGCTTAGGTTGATTAGACCACCGCTTATGCGCTTGCTCTAGGTTTAGGCCTACATGAGGTTTGCATACCTCTTACCACTCGGTGCTTGCGCGCACTATTGTTGTACATTGGAGGGGCTTGTAGTCTTGCGAGATCACACCAACCGCGTTTATGGTGTGGCTGCCACCATGTACCGGAGGGAACAAGGCCCGCGATGTTTCGGCTGGCTCGAAGCTTGATAGTGAAGACGGCGAGGAGCATCTGGGAGAGGCTTGCCGGAAGGCACGTCGAAGACCCACTTGCGCGTGGGGAAGGCCCGAGGCTATCCACGGAGTTACCTGACCGGGAGCTTGGCCCTTGTGAGGGGCTCCAACGAGGACTAGGGGAAAGCTTGCGCGCTTCTCGATACCTCGGTAAAAATACCGGAGTCGTCGATGGGAGTTTGCGTATCTCTACCTTGCTCTTTAGCTTCCGCATTTACATTGATTGTATTACTCCTTTTACGGTAGAGATAGCAACACACTAGCAAAATCGTAGTTGCACATTTAGATAGTTTATTTTTTGCATAGGTTTTGCTAAAGTTAGAAAAATTGGCCATAGTTTAGAAGTAGAATTTTAAGTTGCCTAATTTAAACCCCCCCCCCCCCTCCCTCTTAGGCGTCATGGTCCCTTCACAAGCAAAAGTCTATATCATAAGGGGTTCACCACAAATTATTTTCTCGCAAGCAAAAGCTCTCCAACAAAGCATATATCATAAGGGGTTCATTTTTGGGGTTCACCACAAATTATTTGCAAGAGGGGTTCAGTTGGAGAACTTATGCTTCGACAAAGAATAGAAGGTGAGTTCCCCACTTTTTTCGTTGAACAACTCCAGACAATTTGTTGCTATGAAATATTACGGCCATGAGTAGAACCAATGATCGTTGTGTAGATAGATTACCACCAAAGCAGATATGTAAATATTGTTCTTACAGGACTGAAATTTCGTTTGCTCAAATTTGGATGTTTCTGAAAATTTTTATGTCCGATTTATATCTGCTGAACAACCTCCAAGTGATGATAAATTATAAATATGATTCATGAAACCTATTTAAAGGACTACTTAAGTTATATTGGCTTCACAAAGTTTGGTTATTCTAGATAAAAAAAAAATGACACTAAGATTACTTTGGAGTGGACATTCCTATTTTTGAAAAATTGTCTCATGGACCATAAGCATAGGGCCTGTTTAAGTGATTCGCAAGGATGCCGGAATATGAAATGTTAAATCGATGCTGCATGTCATATCTCACTCCAAACTTAAGCTTTGCTAATGCTAGCCGTCATCATGCAGTAATCTGCCAAGCAACGGCACTAGATCTGGCAGCATGAACACATGTATGACGCCCACAAGTGATGCTGAGGGATCTGCAATATGGGTAGTGCACAGATCGAAGACTCTGAATAAACCAATTTTGTGGACTGCAGAGATAGCAAGGTCACAATATGGCGGTCGGAGCCTTATCATTTTTCACCAAAGCATCATCATGTCGTTAGAAAAATACTACAGCTTTTGTCTTTCACTAAACCATAATAATTTTGGCTGCAGTGGTTATTCAATTCACAGTTATCCTAATCCTTGCTTTTTTCCCAGGTTGGTTCCGATAAGCTCTGTTTGTGTGAGTGAAATGCAATGATAACTTCAGTAGGGTTGCTTTGCTGAATATATTGCCAACGTAGTTTGTATGTCAGGTTTATACCATTTTATTTTTATCTCTATAATAGCTTCAACGGGTTCCTTTGCTGAACAGAGGTTGCTATGTAGGTTTGTATGTTTTGTTTTATCTAAGTGTCCTGTAAGGGAAATGAATCAGCACGATTATGTTCAGATCAGTGCAGTTTGCCATTGTTAGAAACAGAAATGGCTTAACCAGGATTAGTAACAATCACCCGTGCAACTAGGCTTCTAAAAAGAATTCAGCCCTGATTCAACACAAATACATTCCAGCAATGGTACTTGTTCCATTGCCACGATTTTTTTTTCTTAAGTATCAACTTGGATACTGTTTTCCTAGAAAATGGTAATGGTTGTTCACACTTGCAAAAGTTCGCTCTCTCTTTTTTAGAACTGAAATGAGAAATATTGTGAGATCATGTGAAGTGCAGCGTCATATGATGATCTCAAAGAACTTTCCTCTCTTCTCTATGGATCTTTTAATTTGGGTCCTCAGTCATAGGGGACTGCAACCTTGTTCGATCTGCTCAAGATAAAAAAAACGTACAACAACAATTGCAATCCTTCCTTAGCTACTGCAGTCAATGAGACAATCCCGGAGCGGGTACTCGTCCTTGCTTGAAATTCACCTTCTTGAATCTTGATAGGCTCTTCACTTGTCGAATCAATAGACCGTACCCATCCTTGCTCGCCTTGACAGAGCTTTTACCAACTATGACTAGTATCTGGTCCTCCCCTCGTCAACAAAGTTAGCTCAAGAATGGCTCAAACGAATCCGAAATATCAAGCAACGATATCTAAGTAGTCAACGAACACACATATCGAAGTAGAAGCGCCCACGTCTCAAAGTAGAAGCCAACGACCAAAAACATGGGTACCAGCACAAAAATCACCGGAAAAAATATAGTCAAAGAGTAAATTTCTTGATTCCATTGTAATGCACGGGCATTAACCTAGTTTTCAATAAATTCCAATCTTAATAGAAAATATATGTTACTTCGTAGCCAGAGGTTGTGCTTTTAGCTGGATGTTATATAAAATAGCCATTGCTGCCCGCGCTTCGCTGCGGGTGATGTGCTTGGTATAGGAAAAATCTTGGGAAATATGGCTCATGTGTCTAATATGTTTTCTCATCGCATTGCTACGAAAGGTTGGTCTATTTGATACATTAAATAGGAAGTATGGGAAGGAAAGATAACATGCCTTTTTTCATTACAATGTTGTAAACCAACATAGAGGCTGGTTATCATTACATGGTGCCTATTCTAGGCCAGCAAATCAATGACATGTTAGTGGAAAGAAGTATTTGATGGAGTTGGACTCAAGAAACTAACACACTTAGATTCAAAGCACAATATTGGCTAGGATTACATTATAGGTAGAAAGAGCAAAAACTACAACACAAGTACGCCGCCTAACGCGAGGGTTTATAAAAGAGTGAATTAGGATCCACTCCCCTTAGCCGAAACTACAACACATTTCGTAAATCTGGAATTACACGAAAGATTACACGGCATCGAACACTAAATTACACCGGGATTTAAAGTTATATGGTTAAGAGCAACCTAGTATAACCAAGACGTACTCCAAAAGTTGGGATAGACGAGGGCAATGGAGAAACAACAAGATAATGATTATCCAAAACATGACGTATGACCAACAGGTGAGCACATTTAATGCCTCTCCTTTACATGTAGAGATTTTTCACACGCGCAAAGATGCCCGCTCCTACAACTGCGCATGCCTACCGAGGCCACCTCGGTAGCAACGTACATACAACCCAAGCCGTCTCTTAGATGCATGGATGCATGTGTAAGTATAAATGTTCCTGCATGGTCGGTGAATTATTTTTATCTGATGGTAAGAAGGAGAGGCATTAAATGTGTCCTCCTCGCTGACTTGTTTTTATCTGATGGTAGCATGGAGGGGAAACATTAAATGTGTCCACCTGCTTTCGACACACCCTGCGTAGGTGAAGATATCGAGTGCTTTCAAATTTACTGAGTGAATTTCTAGATAGCTTAGGGAGGCACTCGTGCATGCATGGAAATTTACTGCCTAGTATCTATTGGTAGTAAATTCATTAATATAGAGGAAGAAGGCACATGTGATGTAAATGCCTCATGTCATAGTAACTTTTTTTATGTAAAGGACATGTGAAAGCACACTGATGTAAATCCATATACCGTAGTAACTTTTTACATGCAAAGTACACCTACAGGGAAGCAAGCAAGCAAGGCCTCAGCATGCATGCAAAGTACACAAACAGATAGCTCATGCATGCATGCAAAGCAAGCAAGGCCCCAACAGCATGTATGCACACGTACTCGCATGCGTGCCGACCATCATGCTAATTAGGCACCGGCCATGCATGCTGAGAATCCACCGTCCCCTGCTACGCGCCACCGTCCATTTGCGTGCCGCGTACAATCAACAGGGCATGCAAAGTACACCTACAATTTATATTGTCCTTGCATGCATGTTCATTCAATTTTTCGTCTACTTCATTGAATATGTCCACTTGCTTCATCTATCCACTGCCATGGAGGAAGACCGGTTATGACGCGCTTCATCTGAGTCGTGGAATTTCTATCTAACGCACCAACTAAATAGAACGTACGTGGACACCCTGGGAGACCGCCGATTCGGCGTGCCTTTATATCTCTAATAGAATGATAACGATTCATCATTGACCATCTTGTGAATTTTGGAGGGAGAAACTTATTGCTCGACCTTAAGCTAATTATGAGCACGTGAGGAGCAAGGAGTGAGGTGTGGATCATTCCATTCAACTCACCAAATAACCAAACAGAATATAAATAGTAAGATGTGCTAACAGGACCACCTTTTATTTACCTCTAACCAAACGATGTAAAAGTTCTTTTTACTTTATTAATAAAATCCACCCCTTCTCTCAAAAAAAATCTAGCAAACACGTAAGTCAGGCAAAATGGTGTAAACAGACCAAAATCCATCTTACAACGCTGCCGCACTAGTGATCTTTTTTTTCTGCCAGTCCGTTCATTAGCTTCAACATCTGGTCCATATATACATACATGCATGACAAAAGGCCCTGTTGTCTACTGCGACGACCCAGGGAGATCGAATTTTCGTTTTCTCTTGATGCTGCCGTTTTACACAATGCATTACACAAACACAAACAAACAATTCTGTATGGGGACTTTTCACTATGGCTAAAAAACATCAAGGAAGGCATATATCATGTTCCACCAAAACATGTAGTATAGTGCTCTTGGCCACTCATAGCCATTCACAAGTCACCAGGGTATGGGCTTGAACGGTGCGAACACTGCCACCGAGTTGTGCCCACCAAATCCAAACGAATTGGAGATACCTGCATGCCAGAGGGAGGAACTCATCATCATCACCACTACACCAGTGCCAGACTTCCAGGGAGGGAGCAATTCAGTTCTGTACTTGTATGCATCGACAGTTCGCCACTCACCGACGTGTACCTCGTGCCGCTGTTTTTACCCCACTCACCGTGTCAAATTCATAAACTGCCGGCTCAGGATTCTGCAGTCGATAGAGCAAAGCCAATAAATAAATAAATATCACTACGCTTCCGGTACGTACAAACATCACATTTGTATAACAACAAGATAGAAATTCATTCGAAGCTTGATTCAATTTCTCAGGGACCAGTAGTTTCAGAGATGTAAATTTACTGAACTTGTATCTCGTTGCAAACTTACGAATTGGTTTATGGTCGGATGCACCCAGCCGGTGGTTATCGCTTTGACGGTAGCAATGGCTTCCAGCCCGCCGGCCGCGCCAAGGCAATGCCCGATCATGGACTGCAAGAAGACACCCACACAGATATCAGTTACATCATGCATCATGCACGAACTTCATGCCAAGTTTTTGCAGCAAAAACAGATCATCGTCAATTCGTCATGGCGCAAGTAAATACAAGATCGATCGACCACCTTGGTCGCGTTCATTTTGATCTGGGACGGGTTCTTGAACACCTGCTTCAGTGCCTTCACCTCTGCCAGGTCCTCGGCAAACGAGGAGGTCGCGTGAGCGTTCACGTAGTTCACCTGCAGCAGCGGATGCATGCATCTCAGATTCTCAGTGGATGGATCACCACGCAGCTTACTAACCCGTTCACGCCAATGCAATGGGCGAGGCATTTTGGCAGGCACCATACCTCCTCCGGCGCCACGCCGGCGTCTTCCAGGCTCCGCCTGATGCACGCCGCCGCGCCACGGCCGTCGGGCCTCCGGTCCATCAGGTGGTGAGCGTCGCAGCTCGCCGCGCCGCCCAGGTACTCCGCGAGGATCGGGGCGCCGCGCCGCCTCCCGTGACTCGTCATCAGCTTGCAGCGTGGCAAGAGCCGCACGCACCGCACGACGAACAGTAGCGGCGAGCACAGACGCACGCACACGTTCCCTCGAGAGCGCGGCGACGGCGCGCACGTACCAGTACCTTCGCCCAAGACGAAGCCGTCGCGGTCCCTGTCCCACGGCCGGGACGCCGCGCCGGGGTCGCCGTTCCGCCGCGACAGCGCCCGCAGGGCCGCGAACCCGCCGAGGCAGACGGGCGCGACGGCGGCCTCCGCGCCGCCCATGACGTCGGAGCGGCCTAGCCGGATCTGGTCCGCGGTGCTGTGGAGGCAGTGGTTGGACGTGGCGCAGGCCGTGGAGATGGAGTAGTTGGGGCCAAGGAAGCCGATCCCGGCGTCGATGGAGACCAGCGCCGACGCCGCATTGGGCATCGCGAACGAGATGGTGCAGGGGGAGACTCCCTCGGCCCCTTCCTCATGAATTCCTCCACCCCGGCGGAGAATGTCGTCGCACCGCCGTTGCCGGAGCCCACGACCACGCCGACGCGTTCCTTGTCGATCTACGGGCCGCTGTGATGGTTAGAATAGATTGGTGGGGTCGGCAAAGCGGTGAGCGAACCGCGTGCCTGGCGTGTGATCGGCCGACCTTGTACATTGCTCTAGAGCCGAGGGCGAGGCCGGTGGACGCGAGGGCCTTCCTGGCGGCGACGAGGGCGTAGCGCTGGCAATCGTCGAGGCGGCGGTCGCTCTCGTCGTCAATGTGGCCCTCGCAGGAGAAACCGCGGATCTGGGCGGCGAAGTGGGTGGAGAACCCAGAGGTGTCGAAGCGGTCGATGGGGCCGGCACCGCCGCTCCCGGCGAGGAGGCGGTCGTAGTAACACCGACACCACGCCCATCCCCGTGATCACCAGCCGCTTCTTCGGGTTCGACTCCCGCCACGGCGTCCGCCGCGGGGCAGAGGTTGCGTGCGCGAGGGCACGTCGGAGCAGCAACGCTGCCTCCGCCTCCACGTGGGAGGCCACCATTGCTCGCCGCGCCGCCGCGCCGCGCGCCCGACCCGCGCCGCTGCTCCACCATGGCCGCTGCGCGCTTCCCCCGCGCCTCCGCACCACGTCGGTGTGGGGCCCGCCCTACGTGCCGACGCATGCCGGCAACGTGAGCAAGGCCTCGCCCGCGCTGGGGGCCTCCTGTGCCGGTGGCCGCTCCGATGGACCCGCCACGGCGCGGCATCACCACGCCCGCTGCGCGCTCTCCCCGCGTGGGGCCCGCCCTAGGTGACGACGCGCGCTGGCAGCGTGAGCGTTGAGTGGTGCCTGGATCCACTGAAAGAGGATACTGGGGGAGCTAGAAGATGGAACCGAACCTGAGGAACACCCGATCGACTCCATGGCCGGGCTGCTGTCGTTCGCCACATCCCACCACCGTACACCGGCATCTCCATCCCGTTGTTCGTTGTAGCCCGCTAGTCACTCGACGGGAGCAAGGACGCCGTGGGTCGGAGGAGCGGGTCCACGCCGCTGCAAGGGGCCATCGTGGCTGCGGGTCAGGCCGCACCGCAGCCAGGGCCCGCCTCTGCCGGGGAGCCGAGCGCGCGTGGGGGAAGGGCTGACGCCGCCGGTCGGGGAAGGGGCGGATTAGCGCCGCCGTGGATCGGGGAAGGAGCGGGGCCGTGCCACCGTGGGTCGAGGAAGGGGCGAGGCCACGCGCCGCCGGTCGGGAAAGGGTCGGGGACGGGCCGCGCGCTGCCATCGGAGGGGGAGGGACGCGGACGCTAGAAGAGCCGGCACCGACATCGAAGCTGCTGTCCCATGACGCCTCCTCGCCGGTGGGGGAGCGGTGTAGGCAGCACCGCAGCAGGCCTCCACCGGTGCCTCCTCGCCGGATGACATCTGAGACTGAAAAAGAGAGAGAAACGTGAGCATTCAATGGAACTGGAGGGAGATGAGAAGGGCGGGGCTTTTTTTGCGGGCAACCAGCTATTCGTCAAGCAAGCAAGTGTGAGCAGCTTTTGCATGCATGCAAGCATGGCCCCAGCGGCATGCGAGGATGCGTGCCGACCACCATGTAGCAGGCGCCGTACTTCATTTAATGAGTATAGTTGCAGCTGATTCATCTATCTCACCTGAGCTGTGGAATTTCAATCTAACACACCAAACAAAAAGAACTGACGTGGACATCCTAGAAGGCCGCCGATTCGGCGTGCCTTCATATCTTTAATATCAAGTTGACAAACTAAATACCCAAGCTCCAAATTTATCTATTATTTTTAAGTGAATATTCATCTATCAATCTGTGCATGCGTGTCTGAAACGAGGTCAATGTCACCTCTTTTTTTTTGCTTTTAACGGTGTCTTCCTGTCCACAGTTTTTGAACCAAATCTGCCAAAGATTCACGAAAAAGAAAGAAGCCAATCGGTGGCAAAGACGAGGACTCTCAATTAAAGAACAAGGAATATTGTAGGAGGATAGAAAGAGAACCAAACTGTACGGACTGACCACATTCTTATCTTTCTGCGGCTCAAAATTCCCCAGTAGCCAATTATGGAACATCACTTTTTCAAAGGTTCCACATTGTTGTCTCACACACACACACACACACACACACATATATATATATATGCATATGCACGAATCACAGATATATACAAAGTTAGAAGTGAACCAGTTGACGTGTATCGACACACTGTTGCCTTGAATAGATCACTATGGCATCTTCTCTTTTTCTAAAAGCTGGATCAGAATAGGTCAGGATAGGTGTGTGATTAGCACAGCTTCCACTTGGTGCATGATGACCCCACTGTTGGAACTATGGTTATCAACCACCTAGAGTGCACTTGCCAACGACAGGTAGGCTGTAACCCTATGATTGTAAAATATTGCCCACAAATTTTATTTTTCCTGCATTGAAACAGAGAAAGCTAAAATTTGTGATGTATATATGTTCACTTCGATTGTACTCCCTTCTAAATTATAAGTCATTTTAGCTTTTCTAGATATATATTTTTTTTACTATATATCTAGACATAATATAAATCTAGGTGTATAGTAAAAGCTATGTATCTAAAAAGAACCCGAACGACTTACAATGTAGATTCTAACTCAAATTGTGAACATACATTAAGTAAGAATTTAAGTTCAGAACTTCCATATTAGCCATGTACTCAATCTGGAACCATGAATCACGCTTATCCTTGCTCCCCTTACCATCAATATCACTTATATATCCAAGTTTATGGTGCTATTGGTTCAGCAAAAGTAGAGGCCTAATTTGAGGGCTCCCGCCGAAGAATTCTTTAAATCATCATTTGGAGATAGTCCTTTGAATAAAAACTGATCTCTATATCTTTTTACACTCCAACGACTTCTATATCGTGTGTGCACTCTAGAGAGCCAATCCCTCTTTTCAACATTAACTGGCGAGAAATCCAAAAGAGAGGATTGCTATATTTGAAGATCTAATTAAATAAAACTATTGGAGGACATTTTTATCAAAGTCTTTATTCTTATTAACTAGGAAGAATATAAAGAGACTCTTGGAGTTGCTCTTAGGTTAGGCTTCATCGACCCCTGAGAAATCTGTAGGGGCCCGCTGTCACCAAAAGACATGTGTAAACATCAGAGAATAAAGACTAAGAAACCACAAAAGTATCGAATACGAGAGGCACAACTTAACAAAACTCGTCTGCATCTGGATATCACAATTTGCAATTCCAGAAAACCTACAGGCAACTGATATAAAAGGAAAAAAAAATGTAAAAGCAAAATTTGATCAACATCATCGCCTGCCTTTAAATATTCAGTTGCTGAAGTCCTACATTGTACAATGGAAAAGACCACTGTAAGAAGTCCTACGTTGTACAATGGAAAAGACCACACAGCAACTCCATTCCTCGAGCAACAGAAAACCAAAAACATTACAAGTATCTTTACTTGCTGTTGCTCTTGTTCTGTTGCTCTTCTTAGCCTCTCCTGTCAGCTCTTGCAAAGAAGAAGAGAAGACCTCCCTCCTTGGGTTCCTCGATGGTCTCTCTCAGGCCTCTGCCCTCAACACTTCATGGAAAAATGACACAAATTGCTGTTTGTGGGAGGGCGTTACTTGCAATGAGGATGGGGCTGTCATGGATATCTCTCTGGCTTCTATGGGCCTTGAGGGGCACATATCACCCTCACTTGGCAATCTCACCGGCTTGTTGAGGCTCAACCTGTCCGGCAACTTACTCTCCGGTGAACTACCACCGGAGCTGCTGTGGTCCAGCTGCATCGTCGTCCTCGATGTTAGCTTCAACAAGCTCAATGGAGAGTTCCACAAGCTGCCATCCACCCAAGAACTGGCAATAAAGGTAATCAACATCTCAAGCAACTTTTTCACAGGATATTTTCCATCTGACACACTCGATGGCATGAAGAATCTGGCCAGTCTCAACATGAGTAACAATAGCTTTAGCGGGAAATTTCCGAGCACGGTTTGTGTTGACAAGCCATTCTTTGTGGTGCTTGATCTCAGTTACAACCAGTTTCATGGTGGCATACCGCCAGAGCTTGGCAACTGCCCTGTGCTGAGAGTGCTTAAGGCTGGACAAAACCAATTCAGTGGGACACTCCCCTGTGAGCTTTTCAATGTCACCTCATTAGAGCACCTCTCATTGCCTAATAACCATTTGCAAGGCAAACTTGATCCTAAGCATGTAGTAAAACTCAGCAAATTAGTTATCCTTGACCTTGCCGGGAATTGGCTAAATGGCAAAATCCCAGATTCTATTGGGCAGCTCAAGATGCTGGAGGAGCTTCACTTAGACAATAACGACATGTCTGGAGAGCTTCCATCATCTCTGAGTAATTGTTCAAATCTCACAACCTTCATCCTGAAGGGCAATAACTTCCACGGGAAACTCACTAATGTCAACTTCTCCACCCTACCCAACCTAAAATTTCTTGATTTTAGATCAAACAAGTTCAGTGGCACAGTTCCAGAAAGCATCTACTCTTGCAGCAACCTTATTGATTTGCGGTTATCTTACAACATACTCCATGGTCAACTTTCATCAAGAATAAACAATCTCAAGTCCCTAAGATTCCTAGGTGTTTCTCATAACAATTTTACAAACATCACAAATACACTTCAGATCCTCAGTTCCTCTACGACTCTCTCTCTCTTAATAATGGGGGGAAACTTCAAGCATGAGACCATGCCAGACTATGATGCATTTTATGGATTTAAGAATCTCAAGGGACTTGCCATAAGTGACTGTTCACTATATGGAAATTTACCAAACTGGCTGTCCAAGCTTAAATTGTTGCAAGCACTGCTTTTAAACAACAATCAACTCAGTGGACCAATCCCGGCATGGATTAATACCTTAAACTTCCTTTTCTATATAGACATGTCGAATAACAGCCTTACCGGTGATATACCAGTAGCACTGATGGAGATGCCAATGCTTGAACAAGCCAAATCAGACCAAATTTTCCTAGCCACATCTGTATTTCCATTTCCTCTTTATCTGGCTCCATTTCTCCAATACCGTACGACCAATGGTTTCCCAAGAACAATCAATCTAGGCTACAATAGACTTACTGGTGTAATCCCACCGGAGCTTGGTGATTTAAAAGGACTGCTTGTACTCAACCTGAGCTTTAACAACTTATATGGGGAGATTACAGAATCAATTGGCAACCTTGTGAATCTACAGGTGCTAGACTTGTCATACAACAATCTGACCGGCGCGATCCCTTCCACGTTGGAGTCACTTCACTTCCTTTCCAAATTTGACATTTCTAACAATGATATGGAAGGGCCTATTCCAACTGGAGGTCAGTTCAGCACGTTTCCAGATAGTAGCTTTGTTGGAAACCCAAAGCTGTGCAGCCCTACCCTGGTGCACCTTTGTGTGCCCCATTGTAGTTCAACGGATGCAGCTGCACTTCCCATTGCCTCCACAGAACAATACATTGACAAGGTCATCTTTGTGATTGCCTTTGGTATATTCTTTGGAGTAGGAGTTCTATATGACCAGATGGTTTTGTCCAGATACAACTATGTTGGCCCAATCTAGTTCAGCTGTAATAGGCTATAATAACGTGTCCTCTGGCTTATGGATATGAAATGGATAGTACTGAAGTAAGCAACAAATACTGTGTGCGTCGCGATTGCCATCTGAGTCTCCAAGCATGTCATGCATCACCAGCAGCAAGGTCAACCTGATCGAGTTGTCATGGTCAGAGTTTGTTAATCATGTTCTGCTTGAAGTGGATAAGTAAAAGGAAACGAAGGAAAGGACTGATCGATGGAGGAATGGAAGAATTTGTAATCAAACAATGAACTGGGTATGTTTAGTCCCAGACCCGTCTCAGGGTTATGTGTAACTTTGCGTAATGTTTCATAAATTATGTAATGGGCTTTGCTATGATACTCCCAAATGACCATGAACCGGTTCATTTGATTAGATTGGATATGGTTAGAAACATATATTACTTTCTACAAAGTAATTGATGAAACATAGATTTATTATTTTTTAAATTTATAAAATAGGATAAATAAGGGAAGTTTTAAATATAAAGATTTTTTTGATATTAAATAGTACAACGAAGATGCTCACAACGCACGTACACTCACCCAAAGACTACGTCGGCAAATCGAGGCCTACCACTGAAAGCAATGCATGCACACTCACCCCTATGAAGTCAGTCACGTAAACACTAAGGGTCTCATTCAAGACTTGTAAATTGCAATTATGAGCACTCGAGAGGATAGCTAGACAGTTCTATTGCACTAGATTCTTGTATAGAGCAAGAATTAGTAGGTCCTAGAGGGTTAAGTGAGGTTGTAAGAGAACAATAATCACTTGTACTCCTTTAGAGTTATGTTTATAGAATTTGTGGTCAGCTTTACAAAAATCAATCTCTTTGCCGTTGTTTCAACATTGCCATCTAGTGTTTTCTATGAGATTCATCGATGTTGTTCTTGATACAATGCAAGCTTGTGTCATACTCTCGATATCCTTCTTTCAAATATCTGTGTTTGCTAACGAGTGTCTAGCGACATGGTTACATATAGTCCTTTGAGGAGCAATTATGTCATTGGAAATCTGGAAGCACTGCTTGTCTCACTAATGTCGATGCTTCCCAATACTAGTAGCGAGCATCCCTACCATGGATTAATGCTGCCGCAACTTTCGTTAGAATCCTCCAATTCATGGACCTCAATTCTTGAACATGAGTAATAAAAATGAATTAAGATGAATATATAATATATAATACTCCCTCCATACTAAAAAATAAAGTCGTTTTGGATAAGACTGAGGGTCAAACATTGGGAATATAAATCATAAATAACTTTTAAGTTATTGAGTTTGAAAATGTGAAAACTATATGTATAGATTTGTCTTGAAAATACTTTCATAAAAATTTACATGTATCACTTTTTGATAAATATCTTTATAAAAATAAATAGTCAAAGTTATGCTTTGTAGATCGTGTCGCTGTTCAAAACGACTTTATTTTTTTAGTATGGAGCGAGTACATATCAAGGACTAGTCCGTTACTTGTAGTCCGCTGCATGGTGCCTAGATGCTTTCAAATTTTAATAATGAGCATCAGCGCCGAGCATATATAACAGACGTCTCCAAGAGTTACATAAAACCACTTGTAAAATTAGTTATTGGCCAAAGTGTCCCAAAACCATACTCCATATATTTATGCATCCTTGCTCCAAAGCCACTGTCATTATGCTCCATATACGCGTTATCAAAACGCGTTACTATTGTGATCCGAGATGGGCCAAGTCAAAACACATATCTTGGATATTGGCTCAAACAAAAAAGTCAAAACGTTTCTTGTTGCCGAACGAGGCCTACTGATAAAATGCGCTCCTGTAGTCCTACTGATATCAATTGACAACCCAGCAAGAAAAGCACCTATCTCAAAAATTTCTGCATCATACTTCACATTTTCGACCTTCAGATGCAGCAGCATTCTACTGAAACCTTTCTTAACTGACAAGTGCTCACTAATAAAGCCACAGTTGTCCTTCAGGTCAGTAGCAATTTATCACTTAAACAAAAGCAAATATAAATTTCATTCCGAACATAACAGAATTACATACCATCAGAGCATTCCAAAATGGCAAAATATACCCTACTTTGTGTCATTTTGTTCGTAATATACATGGAGCAGGTTAAACCATCGTTCATTTCCCGTGACAAGTTTATACCATGCTTGTTCTGGCTGATGTTAAAATATAGCTTATGCTCAAAAGTCACATGCTCGCACTCAGCTCTCAACACATTGCAATATTTCTGTGCCAAACACTGACATCCCTACAAAAGCAAATGCTACTCTGTAGCATATAATTTGATTACAGTACCATATTACAACATACGCTACCATAGCAGTGCATATCACTTTCACTGAAGCTAGGCTAATGGTCCAGTCAAATGTATGCAAAATATTCCTAAGAGTAAATTATGTATGCCATTGCTATTGAAGGGGTTAAAAATTTAAATCAATGGTATTGAAGAAAGATCAGTTACAGCGGTGGAATATCAAGGATTAGAATTTATCAGTGGCATATAAGGAATCAATCCTATTTCTAAATGATAACCTCACAATGGGATTAGGGTAAACTATATACTACAAATTACGAGCATAAGTTAGACTATTCTCCTTTGCGGCTACAAACATAGATGAAAAATACAAAATAAAAACTTTACCATAATGCTATATCAATGTTTCAAAAAGCACCTGTGTGCTCGGCAGGAAGTCAGGCTTTGCCAAGCGCATAGGTGATAGGTGTGTGCATTGCCTATGCAGACGTAGGAAACTAATTTTTTTGGCTAGTTAAGAGTAATTCATCGATAAACAGAGGAGATATGGCTTGCTAAACAAAAAGAACTTGACATTACCACACATACGTTAGTTCCAGGACATAATTGATAGTTTATCTTCCTCTATCTTCATTTGTCGCATTTTCATTATGGATCAAATCCTAAACCACTATCAGAGAAACACCTAGACAAAACACCAAGGCACTAGGCAAGCGGCACTGCTCTATTTAGCGACTGGGTGCCACCTAGCACCTCTCTTTGAAACAGAGATTATATCTATTGAGGGTAGGGGTGGGCAATTGGGTAACCCAAAAGGTTCAGGCCGAGTAATTCCGGTTTTTGGAAATTTGGGTTTCACATATTGGTACCCAATTTGGCATCTGCTAACCCTAGTGTTAATATATTTGCACAACAGTGCAACACCCTTTCTTGTTTTCACAAAGATGGGACTCAGTTCCCATTAACATTAATTAATGGGAGTCAAAGCACCACTACAAGTAATATTAGTGATTTTGTCAATGTCCAATATAATCCACGTCAAATTCCAATTAACCCATAAATGTCCTACAGTATCATTCTGACAAGTGGGATTGTTCATTAATAACTAATATAATGTGAGTATTTCTATTCAATAAATTAACATGTGGGATTGTTCAAACACAACACCCTTTCTTAACAAATCTAAAGGTGCCTCAAGGTCCCTGGGAAACTGTTCTACAATAACTACATCCACAAATTCAATTCATAGACCCAAGAGATATGGGAACTGAAATACAACAACACATAACTAACCTTTTATTTTTCCTACAATCGGTAAAAACATCCACAATAGCTAGCTGAACAAAATCACCGCAGTTGTACTTTTATATTTATTGATGGATTTATCTATGCTTCTAGCTATAGTAAAGTCATTTACAGCTAATGATGGAAATCTGAAAAGAATGATTGTATAGCAGAATCTTAACCAGCCAATTCTGCTGCAAGACTTATTTTTATTAAGTGGATGAGAAAGCCAGTTTCAAACAAGAAATCCACATATCTACTCCTATATCAAATTTGTCCTGGTAAGAAATCTAATCTGATGCAAGTGAAAAAAGTCTAGTCTAGTCAGCAACCAGGCCATCACTTTTTTTTTCATAAAAACACAGGGGACCTGCGTATCATTATATTAAGAAGAAGGCCATCACATTTCAACACAGATATATACTATAAATTATAGTACTAGTTTAGCCAAACTGCATGATAAGGTGACTCGGTAAGATTCAGAAATAAATGTATTTAAACAGTAAAAAACAAGGCTAATGACAAGGATTAATAGACAGCAGATTAACATGAACTAAGTAGTATTATATAAGTTATAGCTTGTGAAAAAGTACTATCCTGCATGCTTCAAACATCAAAACAGTACTTTTCCAATAATAATTTACTTACAAGATATTATGGAAATCAAGCAGAGCTCGAGGTTATTGATGTCATCAACATATCATGAAAACAGTGTAATGTTCAAAAGGAAATTTGTAAAAAACACTATAGGATTCAATACCCTTGTTGGTAAACAGATCTAATCTAAAATCTACATTATTTTAACAAAAGATATCTCACATTCAGACATTCTGGAGCAACATCCCCACATTCTTCCAATGACACCACTATGTCCAAGACAATCCAATGGACAATGGAGATAAGTGGTCTACGCTACTAAGTAAAGAATAACATATTATACTGATTCAATCAACTACAACAGGTTGATATAAAATAGTGGGATGGCACGCAATCCCTGAAACTCAATACTTATAAAAGCCTTGTTTAGTACCATTGCAAAATGATAATCATGATCCGACAATTCTGAGTTGATGTCATACAACATGGTGCGATGTAACATTAATTGACATAATTAAAAGAGGAGTCCGCTACTCCACACTCCACAGCACGCAGATCCATTTAGATGTAGCGAGATTTTGCAGCGGATCTGGTCTAGTTAACAGGCAAGATTTTATCAGGCTCACCAAAGGTAGCCGGGGATCTTGATGCGGAGGAAGAGCATGGCCATGGCGTAGGCGATGACGACGGCGACCGCGCCGGCGCTTCCAAACGAGACGCGGAGGCTCCGGGGCCTGGTGCGGTCGACGGCGAGGTCGAGGAGGATGATGCCGACGCCGCCAAGGAGGAACATGAACCCGGAGGAGAGCCCCTCGATGATGTACTGGCCGTTGACGCGCCCCGGGAGGAAGACGACGGGGCGGACGGCGCCGGTGCCGGGGTCCTGGGCGCTGCCGATGCCGGGGGGCTCGACGATGACGTCGTAGACGAGGCCCGAGACGACCGCGAAGTAGGTGAGTAGGATGAGGGAGAAGACGGTCATGGGTGAGGGGAGCGCCAGGTTCGACGGCAGCCTCAGGCGGGTGCGCGGCGGCCGGAGGAAGGAGAAGGGGAGCACGCGGAGGACGTGGAAGACGGGATCTATGGAGTCGAAGTTGGCCTGCGTGGCCGCCGCAGCGGCGGCGCTGCCGGCGGCGTGATCCGATCTAGGGGGCATCGCGCGTGGAGTGGGAAGAGAAAATACGGGCCACGCCTGGGCTATGGGCCTATTGACGTTCTGGCAGTCAAGGGGCGTGTTTCTACCCCCACAACCCCCGCCCCGGCGCACCCCTCTGCCCTCCGCTCCCTAAACCTCCTCTGCGCCCCAGCCTCCTCTGAGCCGCCCAGAGCTCACGTGCTCCCCGATGACGACGGCCCCGCTGCCGCAGCGGCCCCCGACGAGGACAGGGAGGGGGAGGACCTCTACAACGACCACTACCTCGAGTAAGCCAACTCGAATCTGACCCGGGGCTGGAGATTTCCCGGATCTGCTATGATTCAGGGTTTTAGGGTGGCTGGTTAAATGGGACCAGGGGATCTGGTAGATGTCATGGGTTGATAGGCAGATGCGATTGTTTTTTTGGCGTGTGGTTTTGGTCAGATATCTGCGGTTTTAGGATTTGTTGTCATGATTTACCGCATGGTGTACGCAAATTGTGGCATTTAGAGAAGAAGAAATGGTCAATTTATTGGCTGAATTTTCCCATTGTTGTTGAAAAGTTAACTAATTAGATTGTCCTAATAAACGTCATATGTTTAAAACGAGGGAGTACATAAATTGGGGAAGAATTTTGTAGTTGAGTAGGTAATTGTAGTGCTAGAGTAACTAAATGACAGGCTTAACTAATGTTTGTTGGATTGATGGAAATGAACTTAAATCTACTATGTTTTATTGAAAGCGGCCAACTTTAGTTCTTGGTCATGCATCTAAATTTGCTAATTTTACTCGTCTGGTGGAAATACACTAAACCCATCTCAAAATTTCCTAAATTGAAGTGCCTTGTGTGACTCTCTGTGTCTATAGTGGCAGATGCCCAGGCTCACCATCTTTGATGAGAGATTCGTGAAGTGGCTCTGCTGCCATGATGTGAATTTGTGTTCAGTTACACATTGCTATCAAACTAAAGTTACTGTATGTTTCCTAAATTGGGAATTTGGACTTGCACAGTTTGTTGCGAGGATCAGTTTCGGTTTTTAAATAGTTTACAACGAAGACATGAATTTTTCATGATCGCAATGAATCCAATGTATCTAGCCAACACGAGCCATTCTATATATCTGCTGACTGTCAGTTTTGAAAATTTTTGCTTCCATATTCAGTCCTTTTTCCTTTTCCTGATTGCAGTGATTACCGAAGGATGGATGAGCATGATCAGTATGAGTCAGTTGCCTTAGATGATTCACTTGAGGATGACAGGGATCTTGATGAAATCATGGCTGATCAAAGGGCTGCGGAAGCGGAGCTTGATGCACGGGATGTGAGGTCTGGTGCAGCAACTGACAGGAAATTGCCATGGATGCTCCGCGATCAGGGTAATTCGCTTCAAGACAAGTTTTATTTCTGTAGGATATCAGAGCAAATTAGGTATTTATATTTTAAATTTATGCTCTTGATTAAACTACCACATGAGTATTTGGTATATGAACATATGTTGCATCTCTGGGCTCTGGTTCAGTTGCATCTGCTTCTTTTGTGATTGGTTTTACTACCACATCCTCATTTGGTGATTTCAGTGTGGTTAACACTTTGTGTAAAAATCTCATTTTGGCATATTGCATATTATACTGAATATTGAGTTGGACTATCTCCATTTATCAACTGTTGTAACGGTAAAATTGTATTTTATTTTTCTTCCACATGTAGGAGAGCTGTGTGTCGTTTATGTCTCAACTGCAAATGAATTTGTTGCTTAGGAAGTTATTAATGTTTGTTTGAGTTCATGTCCATATAGAAAGCATACAACAGATATTAGCAATCAATCTTCGTTTCGCAGCAGTACTGATGACGCCTAGATAATTTTTTGAGAACTGATAGTTATAGATTCTTGTAAAAAAAGGGTAAAGTGATTGCCTTAGGCGTAAACTTTTGTAACATATATTAGAAGTCCAAGATTTAGATGTCAGTTACTGTGAATTAAAAGCTCTTATTTTCCATGGTCAGATGAGGATATGAGTTTTTTTCTCGAACATGCAGGAGTGCTGCGTATCATTATATTAAGAAGAGAAAAAGGTGTGTGTAGGGGGGGGGGGGGGGGGGGGGGGGGGGGTTAGAGCCCTCATACAGATCACACACCCACACACAAAACACTCAGTAGAACTAAAACTCACGCGCCTAATAAAGCTTTAAATACCAATCGGTGCAAGGGCAAGGAGATAAGACACAAGATATGAATTTTAGGCGTCCTAAAAGGCACAGGGCTAGTTTTTGTTGGCCAGGTAACACAAGTGAATTCTGGATCTAGGAATAGATGGTAGCAATGACCATGGCTGCCGTAGCTTCATTATATAGCTAAAAGCAAACTTGGTTCACAAGAAGCTCCTCAACTACTACAACATATTCTTACTACATAAAGCAGATACTAGGCATATTCCTATATGCTAAGATAGAGCCGAGTACAGCTTTAACAAAAAGTGATCAGGCTTAACTCTCAATTCTCCCCCTAAGCCTTGTGCCCAGCCTTGGAGGTGATCTACACCAGCCCAATCCTCTCCCTCGTCTCCTGGAACTTGGACTTTCCAAGTGATTTGGTGAGGATGTCAGCCAGCTGATCAGAGGTGCTGATGTGGTTGGCCTTCGCTGTCCCATCTTCCAAGCAGCTCCTGATGAAGTGATACTTGATCTTGATGTGCATGCTCTTTTTATGGAAGACTGGATTCTTGGCCAGAGCTAGAGCAGACTCCTTTGCGGCCGCCTGCACCTGCTTGATGGCATCCGTAGCTGCTCCCTTGGTTGGAAGGAGGACCACCCACATGAAACGGGACGCGTCGTCCACCAGGAGCACGAAGTAGCGCCACCCGCCTATAGTCGTCGGCATCACAGGGCCACATAAATCGCTATGGACAAGCTCGAGCTACTCCTACGCACGGTAGTGGGCCTGACGAGGGAAGGGGCGCCGCACAACTGCTCGATGTGGTCGATCACCGGCAACCCGCGCGCCAACCCCCCCCCCCCCCCCCCCCTGCCTAGCTTCGGCAGCGCCTCGAAGTGGAGGTGGCCGAACCGCTCATGCCAACGCCACGCTTCATCTTCCCCACGAGCGGCGAGGCAGAGTGGCTACGCGACCTCCACGTGAAGGATGTAGAGCCGGTTCGTGCCACGACTGGCCTTGATGAGGAGACGACCGAGCCGGTCCCGAATTCGGAGGATGCCATGGTCGATCTCCACCTTTGAGCTGCCCTCGTCCAGCTGACCGAGGCTGATGATGGAGTTGCGGAGCGTCGGGATGTAGTAGACGCCGTGCAACACCAGGTGCTCGCCGGTCTTGGCCGCGAACAGGATGGAGCCGACGCCTTGAATTTCCACCGAGGATGAGTCGCCGAACTTCACCGAGCCCCGAGCTCTGCGGTCCAGGTTGGAGAAGAGCTCCTGGTGCCCGATCATGTGGTGGGTGGTGCCGCTGTCGAGGTACCAGCCATCGAGCTTATCCTCGCCGGAGCCGGTGCCGAGGAAGACTCGTGTGCGCGGCTCGTCGATGTGGAGGTTGGCAGCGGCGGTGGGCGAGGCGCTGAAAGTCGGAGCCTTCTCCTTTCCTCCGCCTTGTTTTCGGCTCGAAGCCGTGCGCCAAAAACAAAGAAGGTTCCTCCTCTGCTTGCACCATGTGAGCTACGCCACCGCGTTCACGTTGAGGCTGGCTGCAGTCCTTGGCCCAGTGGCCTGTCCTGCCGCAGTTGAGGCAGGTGTCGTCGCGGGTCGCCTTGCGTTTGCCGCTGGCGGCACCTGCCTTGCCTCCTCGACCTCCACCACCGCCTGGTGGATCGCCCTTGGCCTTGTCCTTCTTGCGCGGATGCCGGCGTTGATCCTTCGGTGCGCTGGAGCCCTCCCCCTTCTGCCGCGCGAGCCACTGCTCCTCGGTGTAGAGCAGCTTGCTGCCGATGGCGACCGGTCCGGTGGGAGGCGCCTCCTCGCAATCATCCACCGCCTTGAGCCTTCCCGTCACCTCCTTCATGGAGAGGTCCACAAAGTCAAAGAGGGTCTGCATCGCGAGAGCGGTCTGGGAGTACTTCGGGACCACGCTCAGAAACTTCTCCACCGCTGCAGAGTCGCAGTCCTGATGGAGCCGCTGCAAAGTCCCAGTCATGGTGGAGCCGCTGCAGAGTCGCCCGACGGACACGGTCAACGCCGATGCGGGCTGCAGCGATGCTTGCTTGGTGGAGGCCTTGTCGGCGAGGGTAGCTCCTAGCTCTGGAGGAACCGCGGCGAGGAGAGCCTTGAGCGCCCGCCGATCGTCGTGGAAATCGACGACCTCGCCCTCGATGGCGTCCTAGAGCTAACGGGCTTGCATCTTGACCTTCATCAGCAGAGACCACTCGTGGTAGTTCGTCTTGGTGAGCATTGGCCATGGCGTGCCCGCTTCGGACTCCTTGTACACGGTCTGGACAACCGGCGACTGGCCGCGGTGTCCGCTACGTCGCTCTGGTGATGGCGACTCGCGACGAGGCGGCCGCTCCACCTCCGCACGCAGAGCAGCAGCTGCAGCCGCTGCAGCCTGGGCCGCGGCTGCCTGCTCCGCAGCAGCGATGCGCGCGTCGGCATCTGCCACCGCGCCGGCGGTGGCACGGGCTCTGCGCTGGCTGGAGGTGCCGGAGACATTCGAGTGGTTGGACATGGCTCTCTACTCTCTCAGGAACAACCTAGGCTCTAGATACCAAACGTTGGCCAGGTAACACAAGTGAATTCTGGATCTAGGAATAGATGGCAGCAATGACCATGGCTGCCTTAGCTTCATTATATAGCCAAAAGCAAACTTGGTTCACAAGAAGCTCCTCAACTACTACAGCATATTCTTACTGCATAAAGCAGATACTAGGCATATTCCTAAATGCTAAGATAAAGCTGAGCACAGCTTTAACAGAAAGTGATCAACCAGATAACTAGATAACTTAGAGAGAAGCACTAGGCATATATCGACTTGAACTAGGTTATGCTTTTATTTCAGAACTTGAATTGGTTCTGTAATTACCAATTAAATAATAAGCCTCATGTTCTGCAGCTCTAAATGACTGTCTATCCTTTAAATAGTAAGCCTTATGTTCTGCAGTTGTCAATCACTACTGATCTTTAAGCGCTGGGAGCAGCTGCTCCACAGTTTTCTTCAAAAAAAATCACTACTGATCTTTTAATTTGTAAAATGCAGGATATTGTTGATCCATTTACAGATGAAATGCTTGCAAGGTTTGTTGTAGATAGTCACGCCAGATCCCAACCCAAGGGGGCTAACCTTGAAGGCTAACCTTGAAGACAGGGTTCCAACCGATGTGGACGATGATCCACTGTCCGCTGCAAGACAAGCTGATCCAGATGTATGTATCCTAACTATTTTAACTGAAAGAACCTCTTAGTCTGTTTTGTGGTTCTAACAGAATGTTATATTCTCAGGTCCTTTCCCAAGACATGCTGAAGAAGTACATAACTTATGCTAAGCTGAATGTAAGACATGCTGAAGAAGTACATAACTTATGCTAAGCTGAATGTATTTCCCAAAATACATGATGCCGATCTAGATAAGATTAGTCATGTTTATGCTGAACTCCGTCGTGAATCCTCTGTATGATATCCTTCCTTCTTAGCCTTGTCTAGGGTTTTGTGTGAACTAAATTTCTGAAGTGACACCTTTGAAAACAAGGACGTACTAAGTAGTTTCCATGTGACTTTGCAGCATGGCCAAGGGGTTCCGATTGCAGTAAGGCATATAGAATCAATCATCAACTTGTGAGGAGCTACATGTCTCAGGAAGATGTTGACATGGCCGTCTTTTATTTCAACTCAGAAATTCAATGTGCAGAAAGCACTTCAAAAGGTGAATTTTGTTGGTATTGAACTGTTATATGGCCCTTGCATCGGATATGCTACACAAGTACATGCATTCGATAATCAATTTTATGTAAAAGTGCGAATCTATTTAACTGAAATACTGTACCAAACAGTGTCAGTTTTGTCAGTAAGTGTCATTTAATTATGCATTGCTTTCTATGTCTTGTTGTAGATTAAGCTAATAGCATGAGTTAAAGCTTGTTACCCTTTTGTACTAATCAGTCTGGGTCTGGGTAGTCCTTGAAGCCAAAGGGCGCCTAGCTCAAACGGTTAGGTGACTCAGCGGCACTCCTCAGGTCCTGGGTTCGACTCCCCGTGGGAGCGGATTTCAAGCTGAGGTTAAAAAAATCTCCTCGCCCGTCCTCATGTGCCAAAGCGTAGTGGAAGGCCCCGGCCTGGTTCTCACAGGGTGACTCGGCACCTCCTGCGAGGATGGGGGCAGGGTTCGGGGGTTTTCTCGATCTGTTAGAGAAGATCCTTCTTAACGGAAAACCCGGGGGCCGTCATAACCCCCGCAGGTCGAGTTTTTTTTTTTATAGTCCTTAAACTACTGAATGCCTTGCAAACATCAACATAAATTTCTGCTGTCCAAAGAATTTCCGGGAAATGCACGACACATTTAAGAAGGATAACACCGAGCTGCTTTTGCTCCTTCTGTGTACACTCGTCAAGGGTACCTCATTTCGTATAAGCATAGAAATAACACTGGGCCAATCGCCTTCTCAGGATTTAGTATCTGCTGTGTTATATTTAAGAGCTTTATATATTTAAACGTCTATGCACTTTGCTGCCATTTAGGCGTAACTGTACAGTGTACCAAATCATTTGTTAGATAAATGATGGGTGTGACTGCACGCGATAAAAAAAACTAGGAAAAGAAGGAAAAAACAAATCACAGCCAAATAGCTATAAATACACCAACAGACAGATTTTATTTGTAGATTTTAGTAGCAGTTTCATATATTTTGATTTAAATGAGTTAACTATGAATTTTTAGAAATTAAACAAGATATTTATTATTTCCAAAAACAAAAAATAGATAACCTCCTTTACCCTGACTCCCCAGCCAGTGGCGGGCCTAAAAAAATTAGGTGTGGCAAATTTTAGCTATTAGTTAAACCAAAGGTGGAAACGACCACATGTATATGTTGTAATCAAGATATTATAGCAAAACAATGAGCGAATAATAGTTTTAAGGTGATAACCTTGAATTTAAAGAATAATTACTATTTTTGCAACAAACCATTCAAGATACATCAAAAGAAAATCCATTATACCTTTTTAAAGATCAATTAGTCAGTGACAATGAAGTGAGCACATGCTTTAAGTATTGATGAATATTAGAAGAACATACATACCACTAATGAAAAACTAAGACCATCCACTGTCTACGCTGAGTGGTGCTAAAAAGGAGAAGAAAAATGGAGCACTATTTTTCATTGTAGCTATAGATGCCAATTACGAGTGATGCCAGGAAGTCTTGAAGTGATGCATGAACTTGCGCTGATGCCCAAACAGTAAAAAAAGTTTTTATTGCTTGTCAATTCATCCACAACCGCTGCTCAACTCCCTGACTTGGAATCGGATACGGATGGAGACGCATTGCTGCTCATCTTTGTCGGTGTGCATGCTTGCCACCGACCTGGCTATGGACCTCCGCCGCTATTTCTCCATGCCATCTGCTTGGGACGATGTGTCTGGGATGGAGACGAGGTGCATGGGACGGGAGACAAGTCTTACACCACCTGCTAGTACCCATCATCGATGTCATCGGTTTCACCTTCCACCGTCACTGGCATTGAATCAAACACATACCTTACAATCTGTGGCTCATTTAAAGTGTGGTGTGGCAATATGTGGCTCTGACTTTGTGAGTATATGTATGTATAGATGGATTTTTGAGACTGCACATTTTTGTATTAAGATAGAAGAATTAGAAGTTTACAGAATGCGACAATTGAAGGTTTACACGATGCGGCATGGCCAACCATGTGTTAAACAATGATCAAATTGCCAATCTAAGGAGACTGGGCAGACATCAAACTACCTAGATAGTCGTTCTCGGCTTTGATCCATTGCTCTGTTTTGATGTCTTCCAAAAGCACCTGGCGTGTCTGGAGGCTAACTGTGCCACGCTTGTCTGGAGGCCAACTGTGCCGCCGCTTATTTCACCAGTCATGCTGGGGGCACGGAAAGCCAAGCTGAAACTGATTAACCACCAAACCTGAAATGTGAGAAGGGATATGTGACAAAGAGGTGATCACAAGTTTCCTCCACTTGATCACACAAGTGGCGCGATGGGTGGGTTTCTACTCCATGGCGTCTTTGGCGATCCGGTGTCCAGTGTCTGCGCTTGACTAGGAGCCAAAGGAAGGCCTCCACCTAGAGCGGTGCCCAACACTTCCAAACCAGATTATGGCCCTGGAATTGCATGATGGCTCCTAGGTGTCGGTAAGCCGATCTAGCGTTGTAATTCATTTTTTATGAGAATATGAAGGTTTAAAACCCTACTGATTTATTAATATATTAAAAATAAATAAATAAGATTACACAAACAACTCTAGCCATAAAAGCAATATCAGTAGAGTAGGATTTCTTTGCTATGTGGATAACCAAGGCAAAAGACGTTTTGACCAAAGTTTTGCATCTTGCAACAGAAGGTTGAATGTTTCTGAGAATAGAATCATTAGTGCTCCCCAGGCACTCTAGCTCATCAGGACAATTATCTCCATGAAAGGGTAGCGACAATTGATATTTGAAACTCTGTAGAACCTGAAAGGGTGAAGCACTAGGCAAAATATGTAAACCAAGGAGAGATCAACAACTTTGAGCAAAAGGGCACTGGATGAAAAGATGCTGCAAGACAGCTAGCAAAGTTCATTTATTATTATTATTAGTTATTAGTGTTTTGGGAGTGCCCACTCAGCATACATTATTTCGCATATATTTGTTCACGACAAACTCAACACCAACATATTTGTACTGAAAGACAGGAAAAACTGGGAGCAGCATCAGTTTATGGATCGATCAGATCCTGCTGAATAGATTAGCCATGGAGATGAGCGCGTTGGCTGACAGCGCAAGGAACCCAAGGAGTGAAAACCACACCGCGATGTTGATCTCGCTGTCGAACTGGTCCTTGCCGTGTCTCAACGCCCACAGACGGTTGCGAGACGCGGCCGCCGACGAAGCCGATATGAGCAGATATGCCAATACCTGCAGGGGAAACTAGTTCAGCCACGGAAATTTCGATCCACCTGTGCTCACACACATGTTCCTGCCTGATCGAGGAAGAGGCTGCAGCTGTAGCCTGAGATGCTCCGCGGCATAAATGTCGGCCATACTAGACGGAGGATTTCAGCGAATGCTTGCGCGATCGAGTAGAAGCAGACGACCGAATTCACTCCGACGCCGTACCTGCCGTTTGAGGATCGGTGAAGGAAAAAATTAGTAGTTTTATACTAACAAAATATGAAAGGAGGATACTGAATTGAGGCTTCACAGGAAGTGCTTTTATTTTATTATGAGTTTTTCTTTATTCTATCCATTACCTTATTAATTAATTAATTAATTAACACTACTAAAAAATGATTTTAGACGATTATATCTTTTATTTCCAAATACAGTCTAAAAGTTTGTGTCTTCAAAATACCTACTTAATTTTAGAGGCCACTAGTCTATATTAGGAAGTAGTCTTGTCTCTATAAATTATTAGCAGAGGCGTGCTTCTTTAATGGTATGCCTCCCAAAATAAGGGTAAAGTACACTTTCCAACCTTCAACTCGCGCTGAAGTTTGATTTTTAACCTTCAACTATGAAACCGGTTAAGAAACACCCTCCAACTATCAAAACTGGACAAATTTGGTCCTCGGCTGATTTCAAAAGCAGTTTTCTATTTTCGGGAGGCGCCGAAATTTTATATTATTTTTTGAGCATCTTATCGTCCTCAAATGAAAAAACTCAAAACTACAAAGTTGTAGATCTCATTGAGAACTACAACTTTGGTATAAAAAGTATTTTAATTTAACTCCATACAAATAATATATTAGTGCTCTAATGCGGCAAGCGCTAGTAGGTGATTATTATGGTGCTGAAATTTTATAATATTTTTTCGAGCATCTTACTGTCCTCAAATGAAAAAAATTAAAACTATAGAGTTGTAGATCTCATCGAGGTCTACAATTTACATATAAAAATTATCTTCATCCGACATCGTATTAAAGGGTTATGATTTTTCGAAATTTGAGTCTCGTCACGCGACACAGTATTTCGAAATTTGAGTTTCGAAATGCTTTTAGAGACATGGACCGGCATATGCATGACGTCCTGGCCGATGTTGAGTGAGGTACATGCCTAGGCAGCGGCTATCCTAAGGAGGCGAGGCGGGTGCAGAAGAAAAAGGAAAAGGCCAGCGTGCAGGCAAAGTGGTCACTAACCTGTACGGTTCGTAGAGGCCGTAGCTATCGCCGTCCCACGTGGACGTCATTGCGCTGAGCATAACCGAGAAGGCCACCAGGCTGAGCACCGCCGTGACAGATCGAAGCCCCAGCGACAGCGTCCTCCCCTCCCAGGCCTTGGGCTTGGGCGCAGCTGGCACGTCTTGCGGTACGGGCTCCGGCCTCGGTACCGCCTCGGCCTCCGGCTCCAGCTCTTCCTTGATGTCGTCATCGGCGGTCGGAATTGGCTTATCGTCGCCCTGCTTGGCCTGCTCGAGGTAGGTATCCATGCGTTGCGTGGCGAAGATGCGAATGTCCTCGGCGTCGCCCCTGGCCGTGAAGCGCTGTCGGTCGTGGGAGGCGATCGAGGAGATGGCGGCGGGGCGGCCCTGCCTCTGGTAGATCTCCTTGGTCCTGAAGAGCTCCAGCAGCTTCTCCAGCTCCTTCCGGAGCATGTCCACCATGGGGTCGACGACCAAGCGCTCCAGCGCTTTCAGCGCCTCCGCCAGTACGTTCCGTGCCTCCTCCAGTTTGTCGCCGTCGGCCTTGTCCATCGCCGCCTTGATGGAGTCCGCGTGCTTCAGCCGGGCCACCTCTGCCTGCACCTGCGGCGGCGGTGCGCCAGCCGTGCCGGCCGGCGCTCTTTTGCTGCGGTGTATGGTGATCAGCTCGGTGTTAGAGGTGAACTGCTGGCCTTCGAAGCTGAACCTGTACTGCACCTTGGCGACGTCGGCGTTGTACGGGCGGAAGGAGGAGTGGTCTCTGAGAGCGAGCTCGACGACGACCTTGCGCTCCTCCGTGCTGTAGAGGGTGCCGAACTGGATGGCGACGGAGGAGGAGCCGTTGGTGGCGGCTTTCCGTGGGTAGGTCCCGGCTTCCACCGCTTTGATGGTGGCCTCGTCCAGGAACGGCGTGACGGTGAGCTCGAGGTCCTGCGCGACGATGGTGACGAGGCCGGCCAGGATCTGGGAGAACGTCTCCGACAGGATGGTGGGCTTGTTGCTCTCATCCACGAAGTTGTACACCCCGCCGAGGCTCCTCCTTGAGATAGCGCCCATCAACGTGGAGTCGTGGTCTGAGCCGAAACCGAAGGTGTGGACGGGCACGTCGCCGGGATCGACTCTTCTGGCGTCGCCAATGTTCTCACCGCCGTCGGACAAGAGCATGATGTTGGCGGCCCGGCCGGCGGTGAACCTGCGTTGGCTGAGGACGCTGAGTCCGGTGTATAGGCCGGCCTGGATGTTGGTGGCGCCACGGGTCACGAGCCTGCCGACGAGGGCCTCCAGGTCAACCTTGGCGGCCTCGGTGGCGCAGCGCAGCGGACAGATGCGGGTGGCTTCGTGGTCGAACATGACGATGCTGAGGCGGTCGTCGTCGGTGAGCTTGCGGATGATGAAGCGGAGGGCTTTCTTCGCGCTGTCGAGCCTACCTTCGTAATCCATGCTGCCGCTGACATCGATGACCGTGACGAGGTCCAGGGGTGCCCTGGAGGCGGCGGAGGAGGCGCCCTTGAGATCCAGCACCACCTTCTGGTTGTTAGGGGCCAGAGGCGCGTGCGGGCTGTGGTACTTGATCAGCTGCACTCGCTGCGCCAGACTCACCACCGGCCCAGGCTTCCGAAGAGGCTCTTCATCGTCGTTGAACGACGACATTTTTTATTTTTGTTAAGAAGGACACACACGCACGCTATCTACCTCGATGAACACGGTAGAATGACGATCCCACGCACAGACTGAGCGCGGCACAGCTTTGGGCGTTTCTTTCTTCTCCCACACATTATATTGTCATGGAACCTTGTTGCTGCTTACCGGCGGAGACAACACATCCATCCCTCGTACGTGCATCTAACCTTTCCTTGTTACCCAAGAGAACTGTCTAGCCCACTTATGCCCAGCTGTAGTTCCCTCAGCTCGCTCATTCTTCCCAAACTAACATCTATAGAATCTTCTTGTACATAATGTTTTGTACCTCCGTCCCAAAAAATATGCAGTTTCAGATGCATTCTTGTTGTTAACAAAAGTATCTAAAATTTGGCCAAATATGTAGATAAAAATATTAATGTTTGTCATACCAAATACATATACTATAAAAAGATATCTCATGATAAATATAATAATATTTATTCGATATCGCAAATATTGATACTTTTTTATATATAGTTAATCAAACTCAAGACACTACTCTAATTTGGTAGAGTACTAGAATTGCGTTCCTTTCTTGACGGAAGCAGTGTCTAAGTCTTGTTTTATACAAAGCACCTGTGACGATAGTCCAAAGCCAGAAACCATCAGATTGTCTCTATACCCACATCAGCAAGACACTACAGCTAGAAACTGCGACATACAATGTTGTTGTCTGCTCCTAATAAATTTTTGTCATTCATTCACGTTCTCTCTCCCATGGTCTCACCACATCTTCTTCTTGTCCTATTCACATCACAGGCACACGACCGCCGGCGTCTCAAGCTCGACGGCCCCGCACAGCACGTCGCAGCGGTGTAAAGGTTGGAGAGCGGGCAATGAACGGCACAGAGAGCAACGAGAGTGTGGTAGTGGCACGAGTAGGCGGATCCACGTTGCGCTGCAGGGCTGACGCGTGGCACGACAAAGCAGCCTGCTGGCATGTGGGCGCGGCTTGACGGCAATTCCAGTGTCGGCGTGCAGTGGTGTGGCTGGCGCAGGGCGTGAGGGGCAGCGAGTAGTACGTCTATCGCTATGCAATGGTGGTGCCAGGTGCCAGGGGCCGGGGGTGGGGCAGCGGCCAGCATGTTGCAACCGCGTCGCCACGTTGCAAGCACGTACTGCCGGCACGGCGGGTGTGGCTAGGCACAAGGATGATGCTGGGGAGCTACTGCGAGAAGCGCATGCAGGCGCTGGCTAGGTCAGAAGTGGCAACACGGAGGGTGGTGCAGGCGCTCGGCATGGCTATAGCAAGTGGAAGCCAGTGCGATTGCCTAGCGCTGGGCGCTGCCGACAATTGGTGCACAGTGCAGGCACGAGCAGTCGAATTGCAGGCCTCACGTCGAAGAAACTGCCTGTTTCCTCCCAATACAAAACATGTGGTTTCTTCCTTCGTGGGACAGAGAGTCGACTTTATTTCTTAGTTGAGAAATGATTCATTCTGGTTTTCTTCTCTTTGCTCATTAACTCTCTTGCCACATTAGTTTTTTTACACAACTACAGAAATAGTTTTTACCAATGCTATTTCAATACCAATTCATTATGAATTGGCAGTTTACAATAGAACCAACAGTGATAATGATTTTCACCGCTGCTGTGTGGCTTGAACCGGTAGTGAAAACCAGCTTAGTTTTCACCGCCAGTTCAATATATAAACCATTCTCAAGTATGGCCTAAACTCTAGCCGCCTCTCTGTCTCTCCCTCACCCACACTCGATGACTCTCTCTCCACCCACAACCAGCCACGTCGGCTCTCTCTCTCTCTTGTTCTCTACCCCTCCTCCCCTACCACTGCCCCTCCTCTTCCTCCCCATCGTCGGCCCCTCATTCTACACAGGCAGGCAAGGCAAATCCGGCGTAGCCTAGGGTGAGGCGCGATGGTTGTGGATGAGAGCATGGCGCCTTAGCTCAGATCTGCACGAGGGCGGTGCCAGTAGCCTAGATCAACCTGGATCCGACGACAATGAGCGGCGAGCTCAGCGGCGGCAGCAAGGATGGTGGGCGATGGTGCGGACGGGCATGAAACTAACACGAGATTTAAATTTGTCAGTCACTTCTTCCTTAAATCATGGAGTAGAATATCTGTGTTTACTTACCACACTTACATAGTATCTCCAAGCCATTCAATTCACTACCAAGTCAAAGAATGTAAAGAACATGCATTCATTCAATTGCCCATGTACATATAAACCCAGAAACACATTGCAACATGTACATGCTCAGCATGTGCTATCTACACCGTTGAATATTGCTTTGAGATTCGTGCTGCTTCACACTCCCCAACTACTTCTCATTCCTGATTTGGATTGCACATATCTCGATGCGGTGTTGGATGGTGAGGATATTACATGTTGAACATGTATGCACCAAAAAACTGCTTTGATATAAACCGCTACCATCTTTTTCTATTGCTAACTGTTCTGTTTTTCTTTCTCTTCAAAGCTGAATCCATTATATTATTCAATAATCTATTCGAATCCAGACATGAATATGTTCTGGAACAAACAAAGAACCACCATCAATTCTATGACATAAAAAATACAACCTGGATAGAAGGGCAGGAAGCGTACTACTGTAAGGGCGTGATTGGTTGCTCCGACATTGGTGATCCAGGATGGGGGCCCTGTACAGGCTCTTCCTAGCCATGATGGAAGCATGCAAGTGGGTGTGTTTGGTTGCATCTGAGTACAGGATACCGGATGACCTGCATCGTGTTTGGTTACCCGTTTGCACCATTTTGGTGTATGAACTGGTGATTCTAGGTCTTGTTTGTTTGGCCGCATTGCCCCAGGTTTGAGTACCCATGTATGAGTTTGGTGAGCTTACCACCATTTGTAGCAAACTAGAGAAAGCACATTGTAGCCTCAGATCAAATTGCCTAGTCATTGCTCTTGACCTTGGAGCATCAGTGAAAATAAACATGATACAACAGTACAAGCTCCTAGTTGTGAACCCCAAAGGTTCACAGTACCTCACGAGGTCAAGGACATCAGCTGAGTACATGGCAATTGGGACTCATCATGGCCATTTCTTCCCACGGTAAACAATGAAAAAGAGGAGTACCACCAACACAAAAGACTGAACCATACAAAGAAGAAATAACCAAGGTGTTTTGCTAACGACCGCTGTAGGAGGCTTCACAAACACTTTTTCGCCTTCACAACCCTTGAACTCCATGTATGATGCTACTGCCTCTTCCTTGGTGGGGAAGCTTTTATAGAAGCAATTTGGAAAACCAGTTACCTATGCATGGCATGTAGCCTAGGTTGCATACACCCCAGGATCCCTGCCGCGGTATACAACATACCATGCCATGTGCCTTTGCAAACAACATAGAAAAACCAAGTATAAGCTATTTAGTAAATGAAATATTATGGAATATAATGGCCTCAGATAAATTTGCTTCCCCACCTGACCTTGAGCTTGGAGCATAAGAAACCAATAAACCAACAAACAACAAACCAAACACCTGACAAGATATAGCAACTGGGAAACCAAAAGAATAAGAGCAAAGTTCTAGTACCTCACAAACTCAAGGTCATAAGGTCTTTGTAATCCAGTAGACATGGCAGTTTTGTTATCATCATAGGCATGACAAGAATAGCAAAGTTCAGTAACCTCAGTCTATCATAGAACTAGAAACATCACATGAGCGCGGCATTAAAGATCTTTAGTTTGGATGAAACCAAATCGATGATCCACAATGTCTCACCAATAAGGTGCTTCATCATCAAAATATCACAAGTTCTGACATCACAGGCAAAAGAATGTAAGTCCCGAGAAACAAGAACAAGACAGAAAAACCAGCCACCTCAGAGTTTTGTTTTAAGATAGCATCATTGGCCAAATAGGAACCCAAACAATCCAGCAACACAAAATAATATCAGGTATGGGAATCAAGTTAGGCAACTGAAATCAATAAACAGAGAGTACCATCCATCACCATGTTCCCTGACCACTACATAGGCCCACAATATCAGGTGTTCATGTCTACACCATACACATTAAATTGCCTCACATCCATCACCATGTTCCCTATGCTATACAAAAATATCAGTTGCCTTGGTCAGACATCAAATGGGGTCTGTCATCACCAACACAGGTTAGTGCTACACCACAAAAGTAAACTATAGCATAAGACAGTTAGCATGGCTATTTCCAAAAGTGGAGAGGCAAGCTCAGCTGCATCTAAGCAAAGTAGGTAGTGCTCAGGTAGGTCCTGAGCCACAAGATCCTATGAGCCTCTGTCATTTGAACAAAGCACGACCCTTTTGCTTTGTTCTTCAACAGATAGACAAGAGCAAACATGAGTGCCTCCTGTGCATAGCCAGGGCAACTCATGACACAACCATAGAGATCCTCATGGACCTCATTGTGCTAAGGAGCCTTCAAGGCCTCAGCAATAGATTTTACAGCCTCTGTCATGCTACTCATGAGGTCAATTTCCTCCTAGGTTAGCTTCCTCCTCTTCCCACCTCTTCCCTCATTGTCCTTATCATCAGATCCCTTAGAGCTCTGCATACCAGTGTCAGTTCCCTTGCTAGAATTAGCCTTAGTCCCACCCAACTCAGTGATGTCCTCCTTACCATCTACATCACCTTGCCCAAGGTCAGCTGCTATGCCCAATGGCTCATTTGAGCCCATTGCAAACCTGCTAGTGGCCTGGTTACCACCAAATATAGCCTCCATCTCAACATAGTTCTCTAAAGGTGTGTTTAAGAACTTAGCATCAGCTGGGTGGTCCTAGGTAGTGAAATAGATAGAACTATTAGACAAAGAGAAGCAAAAGACAAGCAGGGATGTGGTAGGCAGACATGGCCTAACCTTGGTGTGGCCAATAAGGTGTTCATCATCAAGGACTATCATGTGGTGGTCCTCATCCCAGAGAGCACCACTGAGGTCCTTCAGCCTAACAATCTTAACCCACCTTGTCCTCTATTTGCGCAAGTGATTGTAAATCTGTTGGGTGGTCACATTGACCTAAGCAAACTCAGATACCATGCTAGCAACCTACCTAACATGGACCTCCTTGAAGCTTTTGTCAGTTTTCACCCCCTACCCAACCAGGTCATGGAACCTCCTTAGCATGAACCCAAACTAGATAGGAGTCCATTGCATTGAGCTATTGGGTAGAGGGGCTGCAGGAAAGGCATCCTCAGCAACAGGTAGCCCACCCAGATTTCCCACCACAACCTCCTCACCATCCTCAATGTCAACAACCTGGTCACCCAAGTTCTCCATTTCCTATCCACAACCAGCCAAACATTTAACATACCATGGAAGGAACATGCAATTAACAAATTGAAGGGAACAAACATATGCATAAAAATAGTAGCAGGAACAAACAAGTAGGAATGACATCACTGCAAAGTGCCTTAGGTCTCAGAAATTATTACAAGTTCCATCAATGCTACAGCCTTAGTACACATACCACAAATGCAAACATAGTTCATAGATAGGGGCTACACTCTAGAATTTCCCCTATTTTGTCACATCTGGGTAGCCCATGCATCCCTCTATTGTGCCCAGGTACCATTGTTAGGGACATGATTTGGTTGTGTGGCATTGTCATTGTTGTTAGGAGTCTAGGAAGATTCAGCAGGCACATGTTCATCCTGCCCATGCCTGAGGATCCAATTGTGCAGAATACAACAGGCAAGAACAAGCTTTACTTAGGTTTTGTATGGGTGGAAAGGTTTGTTGTCCAGAATTCTGAACCTATTCTTCAATGCCCCAAAAGCCCTCTCTACTGTCACTCTAAGAGAGGAATGCCTCAGATTGAACAACTCTCTTTGGTTTTGAGGTTTGTTTGAACCAAACTCCCTCAAATGGTACCTGGTGGCACGAAATGGAGGCAAGAAACTAGGCCTCACTGCATATCCAGCATCCACAAGATAGATTTTTCCTAGAAATTTCAAGATAGGGACATGATTTAGTAGTTTGTTTTAGGATCATTTAATGTGCAATGGCTATGTGTGGTTTGGATGATACCTGTTGGGACTCTAAGGCCATCAGCTCTTTCTAGAGCATCAGACAAGATAAGAGCATCATGTGCAGATCCCTCCCAACCAGCAAGAACATAGGTGAACCTCAGGTCAAAGTCCACTGCTGCTAGCACATTTTGTGTGATGGTGTGCTTCATGCCTCTAAAGATAGCTTGCATCTTCACAGGCACTCTAGCTAAGACATGCGTTCCATCAATTGCTCCTATGCAGTCCTAGATGAACAAACACATCAGTGATAGTGAATATTGTCACTAACTTATGGGATAATTAATGATGACCTCATTAAAAGTTATGGGACACCAACCTTGAAATAGGGGTACCATCTTCTGCTCCCAAGAATCCTAGGATGGACATTGGTAGGAGGAGGGATAATCAATTCATTCCTTAGCTCCCCTACTGCATACAACACTCTCTGAAAAAACCTACTAATAGTCTCTCTCGACCTCCTAAAACTCAGGTCAACAACCCTAAACCTCTCATTGTGACTAACAACATGTAAGAGCATTGCAACTTGTTATCCGATAGATGCATGTATGCTGTCAGTGACCAATTGTCTACTACAAAAAAGGTCACACAGTTAGAAAAAAGGTGCCCTCTTCATCCTAAGCAGGTTGACACAATGAACATCATCAAACTCATAAATGTATCTCAGGTTATTCATCCTCTATTGGTCCCTCTCTGCCATGGGTCCATAGGTCACTGAGCAGGCATCTTCAGCTTGTCTTCTAAACCACATGAAAAACCACGCAGCCACTGCAACTACCACAGCAGTGGCCGCCCTGTGACTAGCTTGGAAGTCCATCTCTACCAATAGGTTGGAGGGTAACATTAGATAGGGATCATGCATTTGTAGTGTGTACTAAGGAGCAAGCAAAAATTTAGACCTACTATCTTAGACTAGACGCGGCTGCCACACCCAAGGGTGCTCCTCCAGCGCCTAGGGTTACAAAATCAAAATCATCAACCTAGGCACTATGCTCAGATTATAAATCAAAATAGACATCATCATGTGCAAGATCTAGAGTAAACCACATATGTACAACAACAAAAAGTTAGCCGTACCACCTATCTGAGCACGGAACAAGAGGGAAACAACTAGAAACAAGTAGATCAGCAATAGCAGCTCATAGATCTGAGTATGTAAGAACAAGAACCCTAAAATCATGGCACAACGCAAATAAAATCCGCACATAAATCAAGAAAAGCACCGCACGGAGAGGGAAGAGGAGATAGGTGTAGGTGAGATATACCGTCGCGGCATTGGAGGACCAGCACGAATCGGCCGGTGGAGGTCAACTTGGGCGGTGAACCGAGATTGAGGGGGAGCAAGAGGAAAGGGCGCAC